>NC_031474.1:3640559-3888314 GCF_000006565.2 Toxoplasma gondii ME49 | reverse complement strand
CCAGACACTTTTGACATTCACTCGGAGGGCACCACATGCTTCGATCCATGCGTTCCCTGTCCACTGCTTTCCGCACCAGTGCTACGTGTAAATTACGCATTTCACTGCCTCGCTACGTGTGTTGGAAGCAGATAAGCATCGCCAGCTCGTTCTCACAAACACCGAGAATAACGCGAATAAACCCTCGGCAGAACTCACTAAGAACATCTTGCAGGTTTACAGCCAGAGCCTGCGCCGATTCTGGCCCACCATGACCGTCGAATACTGCTTGAATACGGACGTTCGGTTGCCCAGGCACAGCGGCCGTAACCACACACGCCTGGAAACAACACGGAAATAACTGGATGACTAATGTCGCATATGCATAAATAGCCGTATTTGGGATGCGCAGTTCACTTGCCAGACAAACACTCAGTTGCGTGTCTGAATCTGTGCAAAGCTATGCCGACAGCTGCCTTAATCACAGGAGAGACCCCAGACCCGCACGTACGTCACATCACCTGACCTATGAAAGGCAATCCACAGCGAAGCGGCGTCAGTGCCCTACGCGGGACTAGATCAGTTCTTACTATGTTCATTCATACACACACTACTTGTGGGGCATGTGAGACCTTTCGGTATGGCCAACTCACATCTTCAAAATATCGTCGTCTTCCCCTCATCATGGCTGTTCCTATTTTCAGGTGCCATTCCTTCGTTTTCATGACCATGATGTCACTCCCATCGCCGGAGAGTAGAAAAGTGTCATGTCCTAAATGAGGAGTTGGCTGAACGCAGAACAACGGGAACCGACACGTAGCTGTCCTGTAAAGGGAGCAGGTGAGCCACTGACCATGTTCCTACGCTGTACAAATATGGAGACTTCTCCTGAACGCAGGGAAAGATCGGAGCGGCGTCTCAGGGCGACGGGTCGGCTGTCTCTGTCAGCTGGTTATCACAATCAGGAGAATGGCCGAGAAACAAGATGCAAACAGCGAGTAGCCTCTGGCGTACAAGAAGGCTTCTGTGCAACAGTGTGACCTCGTCTCCCAGCCCTGTGAGAACTGTCGATATCATGAACTTCTGGAACGGCTCGTTCCCTCTTCCGTAAGCAAACAGCACTACCTGATCCAGCTCTTAAAATTTTGTACATCACGGAGGCGCAACGTTTCGAAACATACTTGCTGCCGCTGACAGAGAAACCAGAGCAACTCCGCGACCCACAGACATCAATACCAGAAGGGTTCAACCACTCGAGGCCTGCTTCAAAGGGCGCACATATTTTTGCGTCAAGCAGGCACGACGCGGCTATTTCGTTCTGTGGGCACACGAGTGTCTTCCACTAAGTTGTAAACCCAAGCGCCGCGACCAGCACCACCAACGTCTGCCTCTGAACCGAACACCCCCCTCTGGAAAGCCATTCTTGTTTCTAGATCCGGGTTCTGTTGTAACTCAGCCGCCGTTTTCGTGAGTGGGTCCTACCAAGATGACGCGGAGCTTTCAAAATAGACACTCCACTGTCTCCCCCATCATGGAATCTCAGACACCCGTCTGGTAGCGAAACCTCTGGTCTCACGCAAGGCCGCCGCAGACACCGTCGCACATCTTTGGGGACTTTAAACTCCTTTGCCGATCTACATGCATATTTGGTGACTCCAACGAAACTGCCTACACTGGAAAAAAGAAGTGACTTGAAAAAGGTGGGGGGAACAGAACCGCACGAGCTTAGCTCGCCCTCTGAATATAGTCAGCAAGCAGCAACTTGAACAAGCAAGAGCCTACGACAAGAAAGGAATGCCTTCTCAAGAACTGCTTCCAGTTGCGTCGCACGCTTGCGACACACAGTTCAAACACATCACACGCTAGATCTACATCTAGGAGGACGCTTCTTCATATCCGCAACTACGGTAGAAAATATGTTTGGACACAATGGACATCATTCCAGTGCATTATAAGCTAAACCCGACTCAGGCGCGTCAGCACCGCTTGTATCGGACAAAAACAAAATCCTTTTCCAGAAGCCCCGGCGTATAGCCGACTTCTGTATTGCACGTACTCGAGTTACCGCATGGCTTCCGGTCGGAGAAAGGGACAGTGACAAGAGAACTGCCGCGGCTATTGTAAACACGCCTCTCATTGTGGAAAGACAACTTCTCAGACACGAATCCTGGCCGATGAAGACAACGAGCCACAGAAGTTGGACGGCGGCACTTCCGCGTAAGATTGGTAAACAAATTGTGGCAGGCCAGTACCGCGCAAGCTTGTACTACCAATTTTCTCCGGTGTGTCTTTGTAGATAGAGACACGAATATCAAAGCAGAGCGACACGACAACGATCCGCCCCCCTTTCTGCTCATACACAGACCTGCTATCATCGTGATTTTATGACGCGGTGCTCCACGGCTAGCTCGTGCATCACGCATCGGTTGAGAGCACGACAACACAGGCGCTTGTTCGCTGGGTTCCGCAGCTGCGGTGTCTTCGTCGTTTTCCTGGCGACTAGGAACTCCTGTTGAATTCATTCCACCGCAGTTACAGTCCCTGTAGAAATTCATGGAGCTGGAAAAGCGAGTCTCAATGCACTGTATCAGCCATGAATACACACATGCGTTGCACTTGTGAAACAGCGCCTGCACGCGCTGCGCGAAGACGGACAAAAGGGTGAAACCGACTATGAGCAATTGATGCATCGTGCTGCTCCTGTCGAAACCAACCAAGGAGAGGGTAGGGCATCCGCCAGATTAGACAAAGGCGCAAACTTCTATCAAGAAACAGTCCTTCTCAGACAAAAACACGGTTTTTTAGTGTGATGCTGTCCAGAACGATTTTCTTGTCATTCCTTGGCGATATGTTGGAAAGCCCAGATGGCTACACTTTACCGTATTGAATGAGGTATGGTATGTCGACGTTTTAGGTTCATTCTAGAGACCGACGGGCAGCCCTCCATTCTTCTGTAGCACTACCAGACGTCTTCACGCGCGCCAGCACCGAGGGGAGTTGGGGGGGGGTGCTTTCTGTCAAAACCTGGGGATCGCGAGTCGTTTTTTTACCGGCACTAAAGCGATATCCTTTCTTCTATAACCCGTAGTGAATACTCAGGGTTTACTCTGAGTGCGCAGTGAGATAGCTTGATACAGGGAACTTGACAAACGCTGCCAGATTTCAGTAAACTACAGGACAGAACGTTTTTAGAAGTGCTCTTACAGAATGTTAAACTTACAACACGGTATCGGTAATAAACTCACTTCTCTCGGAGTCCAGTTCGTCCAGGTTATACTTTGCTGCCTCCGTTCGACGTCCCGTTTGAGGTACATTGCCTCAGAGAAAATCCGTATAGTTTAACTTGTGTCACACCATGGTAGAAAACGGATAGGTGGGAGAATGGCCGTGCTCTCTTGCTCAGTCCGCTTTCGTGTGACCCCGGGGAAGGTCGGGTGACACAGGCTCTCATGTCCCCTTCTTCGAGCTTTACGGCGATGGCAGAGGGTGTTTTCTTGCCAAATCCGAAACGGGTGTCAGCGTTCTGCTTAAAGAGCCCTTGTGGGAACGCTTGTTCACAATCTTTTCCAGGAAGAGGGATTCAAGCTCCACGGCAGTATCAGAATTGAGCAGCCTTTGCTGGTTTGCGTTGAATTCATGAATGGCCGTAAAGGGGCGTTTGTGTATGCCGATGTGGACGACTTTTGAATCCATAGGTACATGCGTATTTAAAATGAGAAATACGCAAAGTTTTGAAACTGTAAGGGCGACTTTTTCCCAATCGGGTGTTCCACTAAAAACATGAGGAAAATGTGTTTAGCTGCACACTGATCTCTCGAAGGAGTGTGCTTTATGTGAAAAACGAATCTGCTTCTGTTAAACACAGTTTACACTTCGTTACTGCTGACCACCGTCCAAAAAAACGTGGCGGAAGGTTTTTTGCGTAAGGTGACAGCTCCAACAGGTATGCTGGTTACGTCGAAGAACGAATAAAGCCATCAATTGTCTGCAGGCTGTTGAGTGGCGACACGGGTTATCTGCGAAACGGACTGTGCGGAGCCGTTTTCGCCGTTCTTTTCAAGTTGCATTCGGGGTTGAGTTTTCGATATCATTGGAGTGATGTTGATTTCGTGGCGGCAAACAATGACACGAGGTATGCTCCTTCTACGTACAGAAATGTGTCGGTATATCAATTGTGTAGCGTTGAAAAAGTAACTGAGACTTTCTGTTTCCTTTTTCGCTTGCTGATTTCTGGAGTGACTGCCACAAAGTGAAGGCCGTGTACGATCCACCAGCTAATTTCGAAAATTGCTGCCACTGAGTCGTATGGCATCCGCAGGACGCGGCGTTTCTTCTTGCAGAAATGACTCAAGTGCGGACCATCCCAGTCGCTGACAGAAAGGTAAAAACGGAGACCGATCTCAATTATCGCCGAGACATCGAAAGGGAGTGTCGCCCTCGATCAGTCTCGTGTTTTGGGGGCGAACTGCGCGCCAGCCTCCAGAGGTCGACAGTTTACAAAATCGTCGCTCACGGGACGGTAGAAGCGGAAGGATGTTCTGAAAGTAAAAACCGTTCACTCTGTGCTTCCTTCACTATCGCGCAATGGAGAACTACCACCGTGTGAAAAGGCCCATGAGTCCACCACCATCATTGATTGCCGCCGCAGCCTTTTTCATATTTTGCTCTTTCGCGACAGGTGTTGAACCGAAAGATGGAGCAGCGTCCACGGCTTTTGTTAATAGGCAGTCCTCTCCTGCTGCCCTCCCAGACACAGGGGAGGCAATCGAATGGCGCTCCCACACTGCTAGTTCCAGACAGTCAGAGGACAATGCCGCGGGAATGCAGTCGGTGGTACGGAGCACTGGCCTGTCACAGTCAGGCCAGCATGCGGTCCAAGACGCCCTGGACCGGCGTGACTATACAGACGATCGAAGAGAAAAGGACGAGAGTGGAGAAGGAGAAAATGACCAATCGCGGGACACTCAAACTGCGCCTGGTGCTCCGAACGAGGGGGGCAAAAGCCGAAAAGCACTTGAAGGTGCCTCCAGCGGCGCACGCCAGCGAGAGCAAGTGGCAAAACACGACGTTGATGCTAAAAGGCCTCTTACGGCGAACAATATGGTACGGCCTGGTGCTGGAGTACCCAGATTTGCTTTGAAGGTTCCAGAGGGTAGAGGGCAAAAGATGAAGGCCAAACCGGACTCGCAATCACCTGCAACTGGAACGATTCAGGCATCAGACTCAGCTGCGACATTGCCCGTCGACAGCACTGCCGAACATTCTCGACACGCACTTCAGCAAGAGCAGATCACTGAATGGGAACTTGCGGAACCGCGACGAAAATCGAACGCCGCAACAAGAAACTTGACGACAGCGCAGTACGACACGGCAGTCGTTCCCCCGGAAGCGACTCCAGACGCATCGGGAGAAGAACAAATGGTCCGCCCCGTCGTGGTTGCAGCGCAAGCAGAGTTGAGAGGCCGCACAGACGGAAAAACGACCCCATGTAACGTGTCCGTCGCTGGTGTTTCCACGGGACAGCAAGCTGCAGTTGAAGGATGTCTAGACGGAAGCGAGACCCGCGGTGAAGGCGATACTGGAGAAACAGGCACTACAGTCTCTTGGCTACACAAGAAAATGTTAGGCGAGGAAGACTCTGATGGTACAGCGCCTGAGAGGACTCTGCCTTCACACGTACTCTCCTTGCGTACAGAGGGCGAATACGAAAACACAACAAAGGAATACTTCGAACTAGGGAAAATTTTTCGAGAGGACAGTTCATTGATGCCGCGGACCTACACTCGGCAAACCAATCTGGAGGAGAAACATTATTTGCGACCGAGAGACAGAGTCACTGAAGAGGGGAAGAAAACACAACCTCTATCTGAGGAGCCATTATTACACCGAGAGCTCTTGGAGGAAGGAAATCAAAACGACAAGCTCCTGAAAAACTATGGCGAATCTGCGGACACGGCTGCGACGCCAGAGGAGCACCAAATGAACCCAGTGGCACCCACGTACGATAAGAGAAAGAACGACGTGTTTCAGCGACAGCACATGTCTACGCCTAGCGAGCAGTTGAAGCTTACGAAGGAAGGCAGTTCTGCTGGTTCTCACGTCCCCGAGTCTTCGTCAGAACCAGGGGGTCAACGTGTGCCGGCATCGACCAGGGAAGCCTACGGGAGCGAGCACGATAGCGGAACCCTGGCATCAAGCCACGTGCAGAAAGATGTGGCATCGACGAGCGACAACGGGCTACCAAGGATTGATGAAATGGACCAAAAACTGCAACTTGGGAAGCAAGACGTCTCCGGCACAGAAGAAGCAGAAGGACACCATCAGCGTCAACCTGAGGAGAGTGTTAATGGAGACTCGGAGCCTATCGGTGGGGGAACCCCCGACGAAAGGGAGAGTATTCATCTCTCGCAGGATGGAGTGGAAAAAGGCCCTTTACAGGCGTTGCAGCAAGATGGAGGTGCCGGTGGGAAAGAGACCTCCTCGCCAGAAGCGGCAGAAGGATCTGCTCTGAAAGAACCTCAAGCCGGCCCATCGTCCAGTTCAGGTGACACAGTGCTTTTTCAACAAGTTAGCGGCTTCCCGCTCTCATTAGAATTCAGCATTTCCAGCGTCGCCTCATCCGATCCCACTGTGGACAATAATGCGGAAAGACACCGAAGCCGACCGAATGTTAGCAGCTCCAAAGATGATACAGAGCAACAAAGCAGTGATCAGCGAAGACCAGGACGTGGGTACCCGTCAGAAGGTCAGTTGGTTCACGGCAGTGTGGTTGAAACGCTTCATGAAGACGATGGAGTGTCTACGTTGCCAAGTAGAACAGACGAGCAGGCGAAGTCAGATACAGAAGATGTCGATTCGCTGCCGCAGATGAAATTGGAACCTTTGTTCGTAGATGTCGATTCCGATGGAACTAATTATGAGAAAGAGGATAGCCATGAGGATGGTGAGACAGGTGACAGTATGGGCGTAAGAGCATTGGATCCAGAGAAAAGTGGCACACAGGGAGAAACCGAGTTCATACCGGTAGAACATCGAACTCTGGAGGAAGCGTCGCGGGACGAAGTGCAAACGGAAGAAGGCGCACAGGGACGAAAAGAATCGGCACAGAAAGCTGAAAACGACCCGGGTGAGCGAGTAGCGAAGGGAATCGCCCAAAAGCCCCCCGCAGGCCAGTCACGGACTAGAGTACGAGGCGATGGCGCAGAAACGGGGCACACGTCGCCTCTCAATGGAGACAGGAAAATTCACGTGGGAACGAAAGCAGCATCGGAAGCTGAACTCGAAGGCAAATTGCAGGAACTAACAGAGCAAGAAGGATCTTCCGAGCGGATGAAAGAACGAGGGGCACACGACCAGAATGAAGAACAAACGAGAAACCACAGAAACGAGAAAAGCACCGCTGAACTCGATGAAGAAGGCAATAGCGAGGCAGATAGACTCAACGACTACCTGAAAGATCCTGGGCTTGAAGATGGAAGGCTGGATGCTCTTCTTGTCGAAACTGAGACCAACAGGACAGATAGTAATGCAGACCATAAGAAAGAAGGTAGCAGAGTAGCGAAAATGTTTGAAGAGATTCATTCGGAACAGGATGTTCAGCAGCAAACACGAGATACTGGTAGAACAGAAGTCGACTGCGACGTTGTAGAAGAAAGGCACCAAGTGAACGGGAAACGTGGAACCCAAAGAGGAGAAGACAAAACTGAACAGCTGGAACCGGAGATGTCAAGGAACAAAACTGAGTTGACAACCGGTGAATTGATGGTTGGAACAAATCCTGGAAAAGCACTACAGGTGAAGCGCCGAAACGCGGGTGAAGCGCAGAGGTCCTCTGAAGACGATTTGTCGGACGTGGTTCAGGAACTTGTGGCTGTTTCTGCTGCACGGGATGGTAAAAGGAGTTCTGAATGGCTGCCGGTGGCAGCAGAGGTGCGCGACTCGACTAGAACTTCGGTGAATAAGAAGGAAATCGCCTCTTTGGCATTTTCTTCACCGGGGCTGCGGGACCGCTTCACTGTGGCGCCTGAAAGTGCATCATCAAAACAGGACAAAAAACTAGCCCAGACCGCAGCGGCTCAGGTAACTGCAGTACACTTAGAAAATGTACATTTCGAAAGCGGTCGGCGAAAAACTTTTCTGTCAACACAGCCGCTATCGCACATGTTGCCTGACCTTGTTGACTTTGAAAGTCTTCCCGTGTCCACCCTCAGCTTGCCTACGCCCTTAGCTTCTGAGACAGCGAAAGAGGTCTCTGACGAAGCCGGAGATACGGTGGTTGACCCACCATCCCCTCTCGTACTTCATTTCATGCATTTGCCGAAATCGCAGATGATGCTGAATGACGTGCACTAGTCAGAAAGAGACTCAGTTCACATAAAACGCACAGCTGTCCTGCAGAATGAGCGTTCTGATAACTATGGCATTTCCTCCTATACCCATTCCGCTATGCTTCATTCCCAGGTCCCTTTTGATACATCGTTATCGAACCGTTTACCTGCTCACCATACCAGCTTGCCAGCAACGAACCCCGCATACGATTCCGAAGTGGTTCATATACTGCCTCAAGTGAACTCTGACAGTAACCGGATGGTCACAGTCTCCCCAGCCAAAGAGCGGATGGCGTCAACGGAGTTGCAGGCATTACAGATTCCAGAATCTGTCGATCCTTCGGCTGACCATGATTTCCTGTATACGTCTCGTAGCCGTTCTCCTGAATCTGCCGTTGAGGAACCACTACCAGCACAGAGCCAGTCCTCAAAGGCGGGGCAAATGGTAGAAACCCAAGGGGAGCCTGGTACCGGCCTGTCTGCGTCTAGTCTCGACGCGGCTGACAGAGCTGATCCGGTGGCTATCCTGAGTGACCCTCGAAAACCAGAAAGTTCTCAAACTGCTGTTCCACGTCCATCAGGTTCGAGTGGCGCGCCGGCACCGCTGACCTCCGTTACTCCAGCAGCCACAGGCACGAGAGAGACGTATGCAACGTTGGAATCTAGTATTTCTGGAGTTGATATCATCACAATCCCTGACAACCTATCCGATATGATACGAAATCCTGGGATACAAAGCCGTCGCCCAATGAATAGTGGCTCGAGCAGCAATCGTCCCAGTTCCGGTGAGAATGGAAGCGATGTCAACAGGCCGAAAGCAACATCGACAAATAGTGCAACAAAGAAAATAATTGATCTGACTCTGACACAAAGTCCTACCATGTTTGACCTGTTCATGGAACAAGAAGCTGCGGAAGGCATTACGCCTGGGGCAGACCTCGCTCCCACGCTCATGGAAGAGGCATCTGTGTCGCAATGGCCTGATGCCGCTTCTCAGCTTCAGACAACACAGACAGGAGAGAAGGAGTCTCCGAGCGAAGAAGAAGGGCTAGGGAATCCAGATGATGACGAAGAAGAGAATGATGAAGATGAAGAAGAGGAAGATGATATTAACACAGAAGAGGAAGATCCACAGCCACGTCGCACGTATCCTGTCCCTCTTCCTCTTCCCATTCCAATCAGCTTCCCATGGCTTGGAGGCCTCGGGGGAGGTGGCCTTGGTTTGCTGTCTGTTCGTGGACCGTCTGCTCCACAACCCGACTCGCCCGCTGTTCCTCCTCTAGACCCCTCCACGGCTCTAGGCGTTGGCAACGGCGTGCATCCGCATCTTTCTCCGTCCATGCCTCTGAAAGTTGAAGAGGGTGTCATTTCGAATATTGCGTCATCGACGTCGATGCCAGCATTGCGCGCTTCCTCAGCTGGAATGGCACCTGATACTTGGTTCGCCCCCAATGCTGGGAATCAAGTTCTGCCACCTTCCTCTGGGGCTTTTCTCGAGCGCACCACCGCTCCTCCCGTCTTCACGTCGGTAGTTCCAAGTACCATGGTTCCTCGCATTTTCGAAGCAGATCCAGGCCTTCCCATTCCTGCTTCTCACTCGGTTGGTTCGACACCGTCAAGTGCCCCCCCTCATACCCCGGCGCTGGCAAATGCCGACTCGGTGGCGCCACCAACGACTCCCCTCTCTGTGGCTTTCGGGTCCGTTGGGGCTCGCCCGTTTCCCGACACACTGCCAGTAGCCTCAGAGGTGGCTATTGCCCGGGTTTCCCCTCAGAATAGCTACACGACAGGCAGCACTGGCGTACATAGCCTGAGTCAAAACGGAAGCACTCCCCCAGCCTGGCAACCAACGGAGACACAACACTCTCTTCCAGTGTATGGAAACACTCTCCCTCCCAGAAATCATGGTCCGGGGATGCATAGATCTATTTACTCAGCCTCAGGAGACGTGTCGCCAACATCTGGTATTGGCGTGAAACCATTAGTGGGGGGGGAAGGTACGATATCTCGGCTGAGTGTTGCGACAGCACGGGATCAAGCGTTTGCGGCGTCAACCAGTCCCAGACTACCCAGTTTGACACAGACAGCTCCAGGCTTATCTCTCCTGGACGATGTCCACGCTCGGACGGGTTCAGCAGCTGGTTGGGGCAGCAACATTGCGGGTGCCGGCACTGTCTCGTCTTTCAGTATCCCCTCTTCATTGTATCCGGAGTCAATTCACTCCGTATCTTCCTTCCAGGGTCCTTCGTCTCTCCACAGTCCAGCATTTGCGTCTTCCACTCTGGGTTCCCCTATTTCTTCTGGATCGCCGCATTCTAGCACCAAGATTCCCACACCATTAACAACGTCCACACCTTCGTCCCCTGCACACTCTGACACATCAGGATCGTTGTCGCCAGTGCTGGCATCGACAACCACTGTTTTGCCTGAGCTTCCAAAACGGACACAACAGTCGATCACAAGTCATGACGTCCATGAAGTTGCTAGATCATCTCCCGGAATCTCTTCCACTACTCCAGCGGGGTTCTACTCGGGTTCCGTCAACCCGTCGTCCTTTAGTACTGAACTGAGTAACCTCGTGTATTCATCCACAACTTCCTCGGCCTTTGACAGTCCAGCTGGTACAACAGTATCGTCACGAGGAGGAAATCTTGGAGGTGCCAGAGCTTCGCCTGTCTCTATTCCTCGTGGCCCTTCTTCCCTGTCTCACCCAGGAGCCAGCCCTTCTCTTTCTACTCCAGGTGTTTCAGCAGGTGCCGGAATCAAGACAAGAGAAGGTGTGGGATCGGGAGGCATAGCAGCTGCAGGATCTGCAGCTGCTGGAGTGTCGCGGCAGTTGCCCGGTGCGGTGACGGCAATGCCGGCCATTGTTCAGTCAGCAGATCAGCTCTTCACTAGCACTTCGTCATTTATTGGGGTCGGCAACTCACTGATCAAGAGTTTCCCCTTCGAAGAGGCTCTCGAGTGGAGCCAGCAGAGGAATGAAGCGAGGAAAGAACAAAAGGAGAAGCCGCCCACGCACTGTAAGGACGCTCGCCCACGCAATAAACGACAAAAGGCTTACGGTGATCTGGCTGCTCAGCAGACAGCATATTAGATGGTTATCAGTGCTTGGATATATTGCATTGTTCTCTCGGTGGGTGGGGGGGTATTTTGGTGGAGAAGAGGGTGAGACAGTACAACCGAGAAGTCTGTCTCCTGTATTGGTGTGTATACACAGACATGCATTCAAGGCTTTGTGAGTGTTCACGTAAGCAAGGGTCAGACAGTTGTTCCATTCAGAGAATGCAGCTCTTGGACCGCATCAGTGACTGGTGATCCTCACCTATCGTTGCCAAAATGCCATGCTGTCGGTACTTGCACAGATGGATGGCTTGGCAATGAGCGGGCCTTGACTGTGGATGTGCCGGTATGCTTCTTCGTTCAGTGGGACAGCCGTGGGTTCGGTGCGTGAGCAGCGGCATGACTTGCTGCATTCCTCAGAAAGCTGTCGGCGGAGACTGGAAGAAGAAGCCTCCGTACCTAAACGAATCTCCAGCAGAAAATCGTGCGTGTCAAGCGCATTTCGTTCCCATGCAGAACGCGGTCTGCGCCTCCACCGCTTACGAGGTAAGGTGATAGTAACAGTACAAGGACGCAAATTGGGTTCACCTCTGCATACGTTAGTACCTAATGGTAGTTTTGAGGTAACAGTGTACGGCTTGTCGCGGCCGGATCGCATCGCCTATACTAGACCCGTGGTGGTGGACTCGACAGCGGCGAAAGACCGGATCGTAGGGGACTCACATGCGACGCTTCAGTGAATATGGAACGGGCCCTCTGCGAGAAATGTATGAAGTAAAAAGAGGCTCGCTACAGCCCGTAAGGTAATGTCCACTTCAGTGAATGCAGCAACTGATTTGTTTGGCAAACCCCGTTGTTACGACATAAAGAGTAGAGCAGCAGTTCGTAGTTTGATGTCAAAAAATGGGGACTGTGTCCCATGCGTTTCTAGGAATATAACAAAATACTGATTCGAATGTGTCTATATACGCAACTGTGCGGGGTGGGCACGATGACAAGTACACCTGTGTATGCTTATGGCATGGTAATGGATGGGCTCCACTGCATGTGATCACTGTTCATTTGCACAGGACAACGAATGTGGTATTCAGCGCATGGAGACTTCCCAGTTCATCCTATTTCGGCATGTGATCAATGTGCGTGGCTCAAAGAACTTGAAAGCTGTTTGTGAGTGCCGGTGGGCTCGGAGTCCTAGTTCTACGACCCCTCACCTGGATGGCAGAGCAGCGGTTTTGGCTGGTGTAGATAGCGAACAAGCAAAGCAGGGGCGCAGCGTAACGCCACCTGGCACACAGAGTGAAGGGTTCGCTTCTTGGCAGGTTTCGAAGAAGGCCATTGCCGAGAAACAACAACGTAGGGACAAAACCAACAAAGTGGCACAGGGTGTTGGAGCAGCTCTCAAGACTACGGCGCTTCTAACCCAGCAAGGCTCTGACGCCATGCACTCTAGCCTTGCTGGCATGGAGCGTGCACAAGGGGATCCTGCAGCCCAGGTTCAGGAAATAAGAGGTGGTGTAAAAGCAATTGCCGACCTCCTCATGAAAACCAGCGACACGAGTCCTGCAATGTCAATGGTCACCAAAGCTCTGGATGACCTCGCTTACCTTCAAAAGAAGTGAAGACATTGATGAGATTCAGGGTTCTTTGATGTCAGCCTGCATGTATAGAGAAATAGGTACAGAGCCATTTGTTGATACACGCCTGGATGCTTCCGAGGCATATACTTGTACCTACAGGTGTAGGTGTAGCTGCTCGAAACCTGTACATATAGAGATATGTCTGCACGCAGACATCAACGCAAATATATGTACGGATACATATGCATATGCGTACATGGTTGCACTCCCTAAATAAAGTAATTTTGGGGGGAAATACATCGTACTCAAATCGACCACGGGGCGCGTTGCTAGCGAAAGCAACCGCTGATCTGAAGCCCGCTGAAAAGCAGCAGCACCAACAGTCGATGACATTAATTCGTTACCAAGAAGACAGGTTACCCCTCTTCGAATGTCCAATGACAGCGAGTGCAGTCAGACTGCGCAATGCTGCCCGAGTTGAACCAGTTGGCAGCAACGGCAACATTGATGGATGCGCCGAAAAGTGTGAGTTCATCTAGTTGAAGGTTATTGAACCGTGAATGGGCTTGCCGCCGTCTCTCCCACGTTCTGCTTCCGCATCTTCGTTTCCAAACACGCGAACCATCTCCTCCATGTGTGATCCACTATGTGTCACATCCTTGGTGCTCGACAAACGCGTTCTCGTTCGTCTATGTACCTCTCAGTGTTGTTTACAGGTTCAGAAGTATCATAGAACACCTTTTTCCCACTTCTACCTCTGGCTGGGGCGCACACGATGCTTACAATACGCCGTGTATTTGCTAAAACAGTGTCCTCCGACTGTGTCCTGATGACACACCATACATTTTGTAGCAGATCTAGTCACAATTGCTGTTCTTGAGAGGCAATAATGTCGCTGGTGGGTTTCGAAGGGAAACCTCGTTCTACATACCGTTGCATTTGGGCACGATAAGCCCAGTATGCGTTATTTTCGTTGTTATGTGGCAGTTTTCCTCATCCGTCAAGGGTTCCTTTTTCAAGACACGGAGAAAACTTACCTTTCAAGGTATGCGCGCTGTTGCTGCAGTGCAACCCTCTGGTTCCACTCTGGTGATAGGGTTAACTTATCAAAAAGGAAAATATTTAGTATCTTGAATATCGTCAAGTAATCGACTGTTCCTAACTCAGAAGATGCTTCACCAGGTATTTTACACTTAGAGGGAAGCATCTGGAGACACAACAGTACCTCCTGTAGGTCGATAGCAGATTGCCTCACTGTGTATCAATGAACTACGTATCAGCTCTTCTCCAGGGCGCTAAAGGATGAAACGAGAACACTAGCTATGCACGTTCCTGGTTCAATCGCTTGGAAACTAGTGAAGTCTTCCTGCTGCACACAATCTAATCATTCAAGTCTGGCGTCGATGCGTTCAGTTGCGGAGATTCGATTTAGGGCAACACTCGCGGTACATTATAATTATGGAGACGTTTACGGTGCACTGCTAGTGCTGATAGAATACACCGTTAAATGCATGCTTATAACTGAAATCATGAATGAGGGACCAAACACCACATATGGGGTCAGTATATGACACCACAGTCCGCGGAGGCCACGAAACACAGCTCACTCCAGCAGCTTTCCATATCCCTGTATACTCAGATTGTTACTCACACATGCCAAACAGGGTGGCAGAGCATGGCGATGCAGACTGATAGATTTGCGCAGTGTGGCGCAGACGATCCATCCATTTCTTTATACAGACAATTTCGTAAAATTGACTGTAAGTGTGGAATTCGGAGAAGTAAGTTGCGTATTTGCTTATGGTACAGACTACCCGAGGGTGCAACAGTTCATGGTGCGTGACGCTGTTGGAAGAGAAAGCGTATGACCACAGCACTATTTTAAAGTCCCCACATACCCAAAAGAATTTCGGATACGGTAGCTGGGACAGTCTGAAGATAAGTTTCACTGGGCGCTGCAGTGCTACGCGAGGGCGAGTTCAGTGCGACCGTCGCAAGACTGTTTTGCCCTTGTCTGTTTCCGCTTTGCTGCCACTTTGCTACGTCCAAACTCATTTGGACACTTCCACCTGATCTAGTTACACTAGTACCAGTTCCTAGTTTCACCAATGGAGGACGCTGCTGCGCAACTCAGTACATTGGTCAGCGCGACACCTGACGACGACTACTGAACCTTAATATAAGATTTTCTCATATACAACATGGTAGTCACCTCGATCTGTCAGCAGCACGTCTCTTGCCAGCCAAACAGGTGTGTGCGCTCCTAGTGGTGACACAGTCCTTGCTATACTTTCAGACGAATGCAAGCATACTCTGATTCACTACAGACCATCGCTTCGTCTCCTGTCCCTTTCTAAGAAGAGAGTTCATTAAACCGTTGTGAGTCATCAACAAGGAACACGCGTTTTCCTTTAAATTACTCATTCGTTGACGATGTTTGGCTATCAGTTTGAGGAGAAGCAATCATGTCGTACATGCCATACATCGTCGTCACTTCTCTGCTCCCACCCTCCCCCTGTCACGTGGGAGATGTGAACAGACAAAAAAACCCGTTGTTGATAAGCTGCCACAGCGGTGGAGCGGGGCTGCAGGAACTCCCATCTGCCTTCTTGTTTATAAAGTTACAACGTGAATTTTCGGCAAATGCGTGTTGTGATAACAACGTATACGGAACCTTGCACCCCCGGTGACTCGGGACCGCCAGTTCGATCAATCATCAACTGTTTTTTTTTGATGACAGGAGGGACGCTACTTCTACGACCTGTACACATATAAACACCTATGCTTGTTTACTTTTTTGCGTATCACTGCGTACAAATCAAGCAAACCCCAGTAAAGGGCAAATCTCGTTTCGGAATAGCGTATCTGTGTACGAATCTTTTCGTGCACGATCATTTCTTATTCTGAAGTGCGATAACTGATTCCCTCTGCCGCTGTATATTTCTATTTCAATTGTTTTCTACCTGCTTCGCTTCACCTTGAGACCTCAAGATCCTTTAGAGTCCCGCGAGTGCATAATTATTTACGTACACGCTCTCCTCCATATATACGTTTTTACACTATCGTCCTTTGTTTTCTTTGGAAAAGGCCTACCGAAAGTGGCCTATCTGAAAACCAGGTTGTGTTTTCTCACTTTATGAACTTCCTTGTCTGCCATCTTGTGTGGCCGGTGATGCGAACAAAGCCGTGCTTGTATCGCCACGTCAGTCGGTTGTTGACTGTCGCCACCTGCTCCCCAAAAATCCTGCTTTTCGGGATTCTCTGTGTTCACCTGGCAACAGGGGTAATTGAAGAACGGTAAACCAAATCGTGTGAGCACCGGCCGGCAGAGAATACCACCAGAGCAGTGCTCCTCCGCCAGGCCAGCCGCGCTGACGACGGTCTCTGTAACTGGTTTATTCCGGGATCTTGCAGGATAATTAAGCTTATGTGGCCTGCATTTCTTGGGAGGGACACACAGTGTTCGAGTGTGCCGTGGGCAACACATTCAAAAACAGTGAAGACGCAGCGGTCTCTTCAGCTGTTCAACATACCGTCAAGGGCCACGGTGTATTAAGCCGCTGGAACTTAAGTGATCTCTTCGATGGGGGTTGCATACATTCTTCAGCTGATCCCCAGGTTTAGATTGTCCGAAACGGCCGCCGCCGATTCCGCTCTCTCTGCCTCATTTGTGAATGCAAATCGAGAAAGCTACAGCCTTTCCCCATTGATCTCGTATGACATTCAGCCTAAAGGAATGCGCCTGCAGTAATAGTGTCCACTTATCTAAATATGGTCGTGCCCTCTTATCGGGGTGGAGATAAACCCTCCTCCGAGATAAGTGCTTTTATAGCGTGTACAGATACAGCCTTCCTACATTTGAATTTGCTGATGATTCCCATGTCTTGAAGCATTTTGTGTCCAACCGCCCCATTTAGACGTATTAACAGGTGGTTAAGCAGGGCCATAAGTGCAGCCATATAATTACATACGTAGAGGACTCGAATACTGGCGCCAACAGTAGTCCACTCCAGATTTCCTGACGGGGGACGCTGATTATTTTGGGTTACAGAAGGTCGCCTTCTTATTGAAGCGAACAGCATTCTGAGCGTTGACTGTGTGGGCAACTGTTCCGTCAGAAGATGTTCAGTCGTTAGTCTGAGAGAACAAGCACTGGCTTTGATCCCCAACAGATTGACTCACAGAACTTCTTTGTTTCAGTCACGAGTATGAGGGTCACACTCACTCGCTCTTCATTAACCTGTATTCTTGTCGTTTTTCATGGCGACTTCTTCTCCCTTGTACCTCTGCCTACTCCAGCATGGAGAGTCGACACGGAGGTGATGAATGTAATTAGTCTCCCCAGCGTTCCAAGTCCAACAGCAGTAGGCTTGCCCGAGGTAGAGTACCCGGACGAAGGCTCGTTCCTTTCTTCTACAGCGAGCGTTGAAATTCAACAACGACACGATCCCGAAACGCTGGAAAGGCGGAATGACATGCGAGGTTGTACAGGAGGAACGATTCTTGATCCCATCTCCAGTTCCGCCGAATGGAGAACTGAAGGCATCGTAACTTCAAACCGCCTACACGATTTGCTCAATATTTGCCAAGACGATCGGTGTTCGTATACTAAAGATTATGTAAATGGTGACTTCGTGTCGTCCAATAAAGAAGAAAATGCGTATCGCTGGTGGACTGGATTCGAGCAATACATGCCGTCCAGGGGAAATTCCTTGAGTCGTCTCTCTTCCGGTTGGGCGGAACAGCCTCTGATAGTACCGCAAGACACTCCAGAAGTCTTAAGACAAGTTGACCAACAGAAGAAACCACTCTTTACAGACCGAAGCGTTGCATCTGTCTTTTTTCCGTTCACAAGCGACGCACGTCCGGTTGTCTTGCCTGGCGAAACCAGCTCTGTTTTAAGTGAGAAAAGACGGTTGCAGCCGTCCTCGACAGTGGATTCAGCGATGACCCTCAGAGAAGGTGGAAGCGAACCGAGTGCGAACACTGCTTCTTCAGAAGGACTTTCTTCGTCGCGTGAAGAAGAGGAACCTGGTGATCAGAAAGAAGTGATGGGGCTAGGCGACATGATAGCGGCCGGACGTCAGCGTCGGCAAGCTGTCGAGGCACTGAGCATGATGGGTTTCCAAATGCCTCCTGGTGGTATTGCCTCAATGAGTCCGCAGCAGCAGCAAATGATGGCCACGTTTCTCACGCAGCAACAGATTCAGAGCCAACGTCAAGGCTTCGCAGGGCAATCTGCGCCGATGGGATCAGAGCAGCAACTCATGCAACAGTTTCTCACGGGGCAGCAGCAGAGTCAGATGATGCAAGAGATGATGCGTGGAAACCAAAGCGGTGGAAGGGGAGGCGGGAGAGCAAATCGGAACCACCAAGGGAACTCGCACAGTTCGGGAGCGGGGCAGAGGGGAGGACGGCAACAGCAGCGGCAAAACAGCCCCTCCGTGGGCGTTTCTCTAGGACAAATGACAATGGCGCCTTCCGTCGGTTTTCTGCAAGCGCCGCACCCCGGAAACGCAATCTACTCCCCCCAGCCGGCTTACTCTTCGCAAATTCCCTACACATACAACCCCTTCTCACCAGGGGGAATGACCATTTCGGCACCGTCAGTGCCTGTGGCAAGAGGGGCGACGCCTGTGGGTTCTGTACCAGGTGTGTCTCAGCATTACCCTTCTGCGCCAGGAGTGAATCCAGCGACACCGACTGGCGGTTATGGCTATGGGGGCGGTGTCAACACTGGCGCGTACGCATCTGCATTGTTGCCAGGCGGGGGAAGCACACTTGGCGGCTTTGCCAACCAAGGAAACGCCAGCCTACGTTTCACAGGGTTCACAGGAGGAAACGCTGCCAGCACACCATCGCCATACGATCCAAATCTCCAACAAAGACAGTCAGCAGAAAGTGTAGACCAGGCGGCGCGGTGGGCAGAGCAACTCCGAAGGCAACAAGAGGGGTGGGCTCGGCAGAACCCTTGAGGAAGTGACGGCTGGTCCAAACGGTGTAACTCATGGACGGAAGCCAGGATGTCCCGACGCTCTTATCTACTTGCGACATTTCCTAGGCCCTGGAATTGCTAGACTGCGTTTCAAAAACGTCTTTGGAAAATAGCAGTGGTAGAATGTGGAAGACAGAGAACAACAAGTGTCCGCAGGGGCACCTAAGGGGTCGATGTCGTACAGCGTTTCTGCTTCGCGTTTCGTGTAAGCAGTTTCTGCATCTTTGTATTCCGTTCGTGCATGAAACTGCACAGATGCCCGAGGTGATATATATTTCGGAAAAGCAAAGAATCGATTTGGCTATAGGATAAGGAAGGGACACAAAAGACTGTCTCACTGCGCAAAACATGCATTGGGCTTTTTTCCGGCCATTTCTTTAGAATAGAGCTTCCTATTTCGGTTTGGGGTACGCCAGCAAGCTTTGCTGCAGAGAATAACAGCCACACTTGGCCAGTTGGGAACACCGTCAGGCTTCTGAGGGTTCAAACCTGAAAGATAGTGTGACCGGAAAACCACATGTTTCCGAGCAGATTCGAGGCGACTACACAGAATGACATGACGGACTCTTGCCAAAACTCAAACGGGATGCCATTCACAAAAGCAAACCAAACCCTCTGCAACACGCTAACTGCACAGAACATCCGTGTCTACGTGTAGGAAATAAAGCAAGACAGGGGTTTCTGGTGTGCCCCACAGTGTAGGGGAACTAAAAGTACAGGATGTTCCTGCTGCGGGGAAAACCATCGGTCGACGGTCTCACAGACAGGCACTAGCGACACATTTCTGAATCTGGATAGTGGGACACCGCCAACCTGTCTTCTCACGGCTACATGCATAAATCTGCGATACACGACCGAATAAATAAAAATGTGGCAACTTATGCAATTCGGTACAGAGGCACAACGCGCCCGATTGCGTGCCTCCCCTGAAAGACAGCGGGCCCTCTGGAGAGACGTTTCTTGAGGTCTCGCGGAGCAGCGCCCGTTTCCGTCCGGGTGGGGAAATGCGTATGAAGACGCGAAATTTCTAGCAAAAAACAGATGCGGAACAGAAGTCTTGCAGGTGGCGACTCGTCCGAGCAAGACGTACCTGCCTTGTCGACTGCCATCGCACACTGTGTTTACCGGGCCGTCAGCTTAGCACTTTTTTTTGAGTTGACAAACCCGCAAGGGAAATTCGCATTTCGCCACTTTTGTCTCTTTGACAGTTTCTGGCGCTTTTTACAAATCCAGAGCCGTAGCACCGCGAGACTGTCACGTGAAACGGCTCTCTTTGTCCCCCACCATCTAAGAAAAAGTAACGCGTTTTCAGCTGGTTACTATCAGAGTTCGACGCCATGGTCAGTGTCTGTTTCCAAGGAGTGCCCGGGGGAAACTCGGCGTTCTTTCTTTTTCCGCAGACTGCCTCCCAGGTCCTCCGTCTGTCTCAGCTGCGCGCGATCGACCGCACATTCCACCGCCGACACAGACCCCTCCGGCTGCTTTTTCTCTGGTGTATTTCTCTTTTCCCTGAAGGTTTCTCACACTCTTCCGAGGTTGCCTCTGCCGCCGTGGGTGCGCATGAGTCGCTCGTAGGCCTCGTTGATTTTTCGCATTTTCTCCGTAGCGCGGGCCTCTTCGAGGGGCGTCAGCGGCTCGGGGGAGGCGGCGGCAACGACGTCGGGGTGGTGTTGTCTCGCGAGTTGCTTGTAGGCCATTTTGATTTCCCTAGCCGTCGCGCTTGGCTGCACACCCAGTAGCGTGTAAGCGTCGTCTTCTTTCTTCTGCTTTCGCCTCTGCTCGCTCATCGCCTCCTGGGCCTCGCTCCACAGCATGGCAGCGATGTCGCTGAGGGCACCGGTGAACCCCTTCTCCTTCTGCAGGGCCTGAAACTGCTTGTACAGGACAGAGAGCTCCGCCTTGAGTTGCCCGAGCTCAGGGTCGTTCTTCGTGTCTCCAGAGACAAACGCAAAGACTTTTGCCGCGGTTTTGTCTTCCATCCGTGCTGCCACATTGGAGGCTGCGAGCACGAGACAGGCCACCCAGACGGCGAGGAACGCGAGGGCGAAGAACCAGACCAAAGCCGACAGCATGCACTCGCGAACCCTCTGGACGCGAGTGTCCCCGGGACTCTGGGTGATCGTCGCGCCATAGGTTCGCTGCGCCTGCGCAACCAGCGCAGCCATTCGCGGGTCTTCTTCGAATCGCCCTCGCCCTTCGTCCTTCCCGCCTCCTGTTTTCTTCTCCTTGGTCTCCTGAGGTCCGTTTCCCCCCACCACCGTGTCTTGACAAACAGTCGTCTCGCCCCCGCCAGCAGACGCACTCGCCTCGGTGAACTCCGGCTTCAGTTCTTTCGAACGCTTTTTCTCGAGCGCTTCGCGGTCCTCGCGGTCAAGCACCGCCAGCAGCGCCAGCACGTCCCTGCAGAAACTGACTTCCCGCTTCCTGGCCTCCTCCGGCTCGTCGTGGTGAGCTGCAGCTGCGAGGTATGCGCTGACGCCAATGACCACAAGGTTAGCAAAGTGACAAGATGCGTAGAAGTCTTCTCGGGCGACGCGGGGGAGGCGGGCCTGGGCCTCGACGCTCGGGAGCGACAGCAGGACGGAGAACTCCCCGAAGAAGGCCGAGAAAGACGCGCGAACGTGGGCGTCGACGATCGGGACGTAGGCACCGACTGCATGCAACAGTTCGGGGCCGAGAAGGAGAACTGCAGAGCCCCCGAACGACGCAGCCACGCACATGAGGAGGTCGCTGCAGAGCCAGGGAGAAGGCATGTCGGTCAGGTCCGAGAAGTTCGCGGCGAAGATGACGGCCGCGCGAGCGAGACAGTGCAGAAGAACGAACACGAGTCGAGAGATCGGCGCACTCAGGGGCGACAGCTCAGCGTTGCAGAACACAACGTCGACTACGAAGGAACAGAGGACATGCGCGTAGATGCCGCGAAAAAGCAGTCGCCAGGGCATCAGGGACGCCCAGAAACTCAGCACCCCGCGCAGCCAGGAAAGGTGCCTGAAAAAAAAAGCCTTCGAGCCCCTCTGCGAGGCAAACGAAGTCGAACTCACAACTGGCGGAAGCGCACAGACTTCCACTCCAACTTCTTGCTCCTTCAAAAGAACCGCGATGTCGCGCTCCGACACCGACAGCCTTGGACGCAACGCACCCGACGGGAACCGCGAGGACGCAGAGACACCCGAAGAATGCAGACGAGCAGCAGACACAGACGCAGAGCAAGAAGGCGAAAGAGAAGAAGGCGAAGGAGAGGTAGAAGGAGACGAAGGCGAAGGAGCGGTAGAAGGAGACGAAGGCGAAGGAGCGGTGTTTGATATCATCAAAGTCGCCATCGTCGCGTCTCGACCCGCTCTGATCTCGTTATCATTTCGACCTTGTTCGCTTTTCTCTACCACGTTGTCAGCAGCCTCGACGGCTTCTGGTAGAGTTTCAACAGGCGCCGAAACCTTCTGACCTTCATCTGTTTCCTTCTTTTCTTCAGGAGATGTGCACGTCGCGACATTCGTCTGAGAAACGCCTGCCAGTCTGTGAGGTGTCTCCTCCCCCCCCAACTTCTCTTTCTCTCCTCTCTGCTTCACTGCGGGGCTCCCAAGACACGAAGGACTCCGAAAGCCACAGCGCACAGAGAGCTGCAAGACGCGTCTGAGCACTTCATCTCTTTGCTTCCGGAGGTTTTCGGTCTGTCGCCGAAGCACCTCGCGTCCGCGCTGGAACGCCTCGAGGTCCTGGAGGGAGACACTGCGCCCTAGAGTCCAGCTAGCGGCCCCGGAGGTCGCGCCTGCTCGCTTCTCCAGGCGGGAGAGAGCCGCTGCACTCTCCTCGCGGCGGTGGGCGGCCTGCAAGCGCTTGACAAGTTCCGCCCTCACGAAGGCCCTCTGTCTCCTTCGCTGCGATGCTCGCACGGCGCTCGGGAGAAGAAAGAAGTCGCAGAGACTGTAGAGTCCACACCCCGAGAGCGTGAAGACACGCAGCGCCCACCGTGGCCAGCAGGCCAGGTGGAACCAGTGCAGACCGAAGCAGCCGCCGAAGAAGAAGGCCAAGTACGCAGAGATGAAAGACGAAGCAGCAGACCGCCGACGGAACGGGGACTTCCACGACAACCCACGCAAACGATCCAGTGCCGAACGCACACCAAATGGGTCATCCGAGTCCGCCGCCGCACCGCAGGAAGGAGAGGGTGACGAGCTGGAAGGATCAGGAGACGGAGAAGGTACCGTGGTTGACGGATTGTGACCGGAGTTTTGTGTTCCGGGGCTCCCGGCCCTCGCTTGTCGGGCGCCGCAGGCCACCTCCATGGCAGGGTTTCGTGATTTGCGGGGAATTTTGTAAATTGTCTTCTCCCTCGTTCTTCGGAGCAGGAAGTGACCTTCGCTTCACATGGACCTGTGTGACGACGCAGACGGGGCCACCCACGCAGGCGTCGGCGCGTGTGACTTGGCTGCCAAGGGAAACAGGAGACGACGCTACATTTTAGAGAGCGCAAGCAGGCGCGGTCTTCAGAGGCCGCTTCTCTCTCGAAGACAAAGCAGCTGACGGCCGAGAATCGAAGCACGGAGTGCTGAGGACGGAATCATCCCACAAGAACAAAGGTTGTTTCATCCAGTTGTCCTGCAGACGAGACTCACAATGAACCGAATAAGATACCTGGGAAAATCTCGGAAGTTGACCATGTCCAACTCCGACAAGCACGCGGCGTCTGTGAGCCGTGTTCTTTATCGGTCCTTCCGGGGAGATTCGAGCTCCTCGAAACGGTACAGGTCCGGCGTTTGCACGATATCAAGCCACGGGGAACCGGCCGGAAAGCAGGGACCGGAGAGGCACAACGCCTGCATAAAGAGTCGTGTCCGCGTTTTCAAGACGCGGGAACTCGGGGAAAGGTGAAGCTCGCGAGAGCACCGGAATTTGCGGAAGAAAGACTTGGGAAGACGCTGCGGGCATGTGGGGCAGACGCACTCGTGCGAACGACCTCGAAAAAACTTCTACGCAGTTTCGCGGGAGAAAAAGAAGTCTCCCAGCTTCCTCTTTTTTGAGCGTTAGAAACGCAATGAGAGGCCGTTTTGCACCGCGCAGAATCAAATGAAATCGCAAACAACACAGAAACGCCGGGCCGTCTTGGCTTCGACACGGCACCACCAGGGGGATGGGGGCACGAGATGAAGACAGCCGCACTCTTAACGACAAGCTGAGGGGAGAATTTCGTTGTGATAAAGCAAAGGGCGTTTCCACGCGAAGTGAATGGCGACCCAGAGCACTACATGTTGCTTCTTTCCACCCCGCCGCTCTCCGAACCTTGCTGAGACACACACTTTTCTCTGGCTAGCTTCCCGCAGGTCCTGGAGTGGATGCACAGTCTGCGACGGTATCGAGAGATCACCTCTCTACGCCTGCCACAGTGTTTTCTGTTGGAAGCGAAGCACGAAAAAAAAAACGAGGAAAGGGATCGTGCGCCTCGAGCCCCTTTCACTGCTACCCCAAGTCTCGCTGTGAAGAGCCTAAACAGGCACATGCAGAGGCGGGGTTGGCGGTTTCGGGATAAGCGAAACGGATTCAGAGATAGTACGTACGAGGGGGGGACGGACCTGATCACACTCGCATCTGAATTACTTCCTCTCGCAGTTAATTCAAATGGCAACCATCATCCGTGTGTTACCCTAAACGCTAGCACAGCGGTAAGTCTGTCCGCGCGCTTTCCACGGGCTGTTCCGTTCAGAAGTCGACCCCTTTTCAGTAAGCGAACGGACGCGGGCGCTCAACTTCCCAGAGAAACGCTTAGAGGGCTGGTTGCGATGGCGACTTGCAATCGCCACACTGCGCCAAAAAGCCGGAATATGAACACAGAAATACCGGGCCATCGGACCGTGTCTCCACTCAAATGCTCGAAATTGTGTTCTTTTCCGCGATACATCGGGAAATATATAGGGTCGATGGCCTGGTTATGTGCTGTACCCGAGTGGAGATACTCGTTTTAAAGTATTTTGAGGGTCTGTGGGGTGGGTGGTTTTGCGTTTTCCATTAAGTGCCCAGTAGAGAGCACGAGCGTGTCAGCGGCGGAAAGGGGAGCAAAGAATGTGCGTGCGCCTCAGAGGAACGAAGAAGGCTCTGCATGGCAAAAGATACACCACCACTAGGGCGGCACTCCGTTTTCTTCTAGTTTTGGTGGAGCTCCCACTCGAGTTGAGGGGAAACGAAGTCGTATGTATCGCAAAAAACAACGTCACTGAACACTCTGGCCTGTCTCACATCGATCCTCAGCCACGAGAAACGCGATCTTCAGTTGCCCGCGCAGCCGTAGCACACACCTCTTTTCCCGCGCGCATGCAGACACAAGCACATCGTACAAAAGTCTCCCTCGGAGCTGACAAGAACCTACGCAAAACTCGACACCTTACAGAAACGCAGGTGCTTAACTGCATCTCTGGAAACGGGCAGCGCCCTCTGTTCTGCAGAAAAATCGACTTTCATGGCAGCTTGCCCAGGGCTACCCGCGAGTCCCGCGTCTCTGCAGTGGATGTACACCCGAGCTGCAGCAGAGCTGCCCCTCTCCCCTATAGTTTCGCAACCGCGTTCCGGCTCTGCTACTAGACAGGAGCGGTTTTGCCGCAGCAGAGAGTAGTCTACACCCGAAAAACTTGCGGTAACTCGAGAAGTGTAAGAAAACTTCAAGACACCGCGAGAAACACTTGTGAAGCGTCACGCGGAGTCCAGCGAACTCTCGAATGGACATCTGCCCCACTCCGTTTCTGCTCTTCCCGTCTCCCGAGCGCGTCTCTCGCCGCTGTTCTACCCATCCCTTTTCCTGAGACTCTCTTCCCTGCGTCGATGCATTCACTTTCTTCTGAAAACACACAAAACACATCACAATTCATTGACATCCGCACTCGTCCATCTACTCTTCAACTTCTACTTCTCTCCTGTTTCCCCCCGTCTTCTCCCACTGAATATCTCCACTTCACTCCCTTTGCCCCCCTGGACTTCTTTGCTTCCTTACCGGTTCCTGGACACTGTGGTGAATCCGTCGTCTTCGGGCTTCTGCGCATCTCCGTTCTGAATTTCATCGCGTCCTTCCTTTCCCGCTGAGAGGTGTTCAGACAGTGCAGCGGCTGCGACTCGGAATCTGGGTCGCGTCTTCTCTTCGTCGTTTCCGTTTCCAGAGTTCACTTTTCCTTCTCTCCAGCGCTCGAAGCCCTCGTCCTGTTCTCCGCGACCCTGGCTCTGAGCAGGCACCCGTCGACGGGCGGTTTCAGTCCGGTCACCCTTTCGCCACGAGTCTCCTGCAGATGGAGGGACGCTGCTCGCCGGAGAGATCGATCCCTCGACCTTCTGAGGAGACGCAGGCGCCGCGCGCGGGGCGCTCCGCAGAGCCGCTGACGCTTCCAGGTCCAGTTGGCGCTGCTTCTCCTGAAAAAGGAAAATGAAAAATCACAAAAAATTGGGAAAACGGGGAAAAGAGACAAAAGGGGAGGAAAGGAAGAAGAGAAGAAAGAGAGACGCAGTGCGCAACGCGGAGAACAAGAGAGACGGATACAGAGAAACAGATCAACTTAAACACGATATAAACCGATAGAGACCTACACCTACATATGCAACGATACACATATACAGAGAGACAGATAATAGATAAGGGGAGGAGAGTGTGCACGGTCGTGAGAAGAACATCTAGACGAGAGGTTTTGATAGGAAAACTAGAGAAGCCGATACACCAAAAAAGAGGCAGATCTCAACGTCAACCTTACCTCAATTTCGAGTTCGCGCTGACGTTGCTTTTCTGCCTGCTCAGCCAGGCGTTTTGCCTTCGCCTCTTCCTCCTGTCTTTTCTTCTCCAGTTGCTCGAGGTACTTCTGGAAATGCACAAGAAACAATGCAGTTTTTATATCCCACAAATCATCAAACTCCAGAAAAGATCCGCGATCACACCCCGCCACCCCTCTACCCATATGACCTAAAAACATTTTACAGATGAGGGTCCCGAGGTCCGAAAATCCCTCTCAAGTAGCGTGCACCTCCATATTTACATGCAGCCGCATATGCATATATATATATATATATATATATTTATATATATATGCTTATGTGTCTGTCGTCTCTCCACTGTTTGGTCTGTCTCTCTACATCAACAAATAGATCTAAATCGACCCATTTTTACCCAAATGTAAATGGTTCTCGCTCTATATATATGTATCTAGATTTGTTTTGTTTCGCCTGCGTTTTGCTCCGTTTTGTCTGACCTTCTGTTCCTCCTCCATCCTCTTGCGTTCGACTTCGATTTTGAGTTTCTTCAGATGTTCCTCTTTGCGAGCACGCGCGCGTTGAATCTTTGCCTGTCGCAGAACGTGGAGGAGACGCTCGCGCTGCTCCTGCGCCTGCTGTTCAAAGTCCTTCTGACGAACTGCAATCTTCTCCGCAACCCACTTCTCCTTGTCTTCCTTGACAACCTCGAAGATCTGCTTCTCTTCCAGCGCTGCCTCGAAGGCAGCCTTGTGCTCTGTGCGGGAAAAACAGGCGACGAAAGCGAAGGCGCGACGTCCAGAGACAACGCAGACATCCCGAGCTCCTCGACGCACACTTAGACCTTTGCTTGCATGCAGCCCGACCGAACGCAAGGCCGAACTGCGATACGGTCGATAACGAATTTCACGGTCTAACGGGCAGTCGCACTCGCAGTCCATCAATCTCCCTAGAACATCCTCATAAACAATCCTGCCTCAGAAATAATGACTCCTCAACACGTACGGGGACGTAGACACAGCCGGGGCCAGTCGGCTCACATACACTGGTACATACATACATACATATATATATATATATATGAATATATATATATAATATGTGTACAGAGAGAAACACCTCTATAGTTATACATATTTTTATGCATACATGTATTTATATATATATATATATATATATATATAGGTGAATAGACGATAGATGTGGTTCGACGGAAAGAAGAGCTATGTCGATGAAAAAAATATGGGGAGGACCACATGCAGGTGGAACGAAGGACAGGAAGAAGACGCGTCCGAATACAGGCATGTGGAAAGGGTGAGATTACCTTCCTCGTGCCGGTTCTGCATGTCGAGAAGAATTTGAGTGTCGCGGGCCAACTGCTCTTCTTGCCATCTGATGAGGAGCGGCAACTCTTCCTCGCGGCATGCGCGAATGAAGTGACAAACGCGACGGAAGTTCTGGCGTCTCTGCCGCAGACGAGCAATTCTCTCCTGAAAAGAAAAAGCGAAAGATCTCTGCCACTTCGCTCTACACTCACACATTCATATACATATATATATATATACGCACAGAGGCGCACGCATACATAGTCCTGTCCAAATATCTGGGCATATTTATGTTATATATATACACTTGTGAATAGGATCATATGCATAATCGTACACAGTCCTGGCGACATATCTATCCAATTCAGTACCTATATATACATATATATATATATAGACACACATTTTTTGTGTATCTGTATCTACAGATACTTGCCTCTGAGCATGTTGTTGATGTATTTCTGTCTTCATATACACACAGAACACTCCCTGCATCTCTAGACAACTGAATCTTATGTATAACTGCGCCTCTACCTACATATCCATATTTATATATATATATATATATATCTTATATATATATATATATATATATATATATATTGTACGTATATGCATGTGTGTGGGCACATTGCTTTGTGTTCTTGTGAAAACGTGGGGAAGTCGGACCTGGTTGAGTTGCATCATTTGAGCTTTTTCTAGATCGTCGTAGTCGACGTTTCCTTGCAGAACATCGTCGATGTTAATGTCTCCTAGTTGTTTGCCCTTAATCAGAATATTGCTCGAAGCCTTGGTGCCCAGCTTTTTTATCTCCTCCAACATTTGGGCAGCAGTCTCGCTCCTCTGTTTGATTTTCTCCTGCTGCATGCGTCGCTCTTCCCGACGACGCGTCGCCTCTTCACGGCGCTCGCGCTCTGCGAAAAAAAGACACATAGGAATTGCGATCTCCAAAAAAACAGAGCGAAGTGCGTTCTCAACGAGCAGCATGGAGAGACACCGTCTCGTGAGAGAACAAGAGAGAGGTGAAGGGGGAGAACAAGAGAGAGATCACGAGAAGAGAGATCACGGAGAAGAGTGAGAAGGTAGATAAGAGAGAAAAAGACGTAGAGTAAGGGAGAGCCTCCGGAGAAGAGAAAGAATAGTCGGGCGACGTAGAGCTCCTCGCCCACAAGGCAAGTCCTACAACACCCATCATGTTGTTTGAAATCCTGGAGACTGCATCGAGCGTACAAAGCCCCCAAGAGAAAAAGACGAAGAACCAGCTGACCTTGTCTCACCGCACTATTCTCGATAGCAAGCAGACAGCACCTCCTTGTCGTCTTTTCATGTATTTCTTTCGCATTGTCCAGCGTGTGTCTCCCGCGGCTCTTACCTTGCTTCTCTTCGACTCTGCGTTGCTCAGCTTCCTTTCTTCTTCGCTCTTCTTCCATCTTTTGCTGCTCCTCCTGTTTCTCGAGGCGACGCGAGTGAGTGGCCCGCGTGCGCTCCGCCATCCGTCGCGTCTCCGCCTCCAAACGCGCCGGCAACTCCTGCAGGAATCGGCGCCGATCCATTCTCTCCTCCATCGACTGTCCAGGGCAAATCATGTGCACCGCCCTGCGAACGAAAAAAATCCGGAAAAATTGAGAAATGCATGGAACTGTGCTTTGAATCGAAGTCTCTGTTGAGCTTCATAAGTCCCTGCTGCACGGGCTGCCAGCATAAACTTGAAAAAGTGAGTCTCTTAGAGGGAACCTCGTGAATGCCATCGACTGAAGCGGCCAGAGGTCAGGGCATGGCGCCTCTGGAAGGCTTCCTTGGACGCCTTGCGACGAAAGCAAGTTCCGCTGAGAAAAAGCTCCACTCCGGTGGTCCTGCACTTCTTCCCCCATCGTGGTGTGGGCATGAGACCCCGAACTCAACGTCGACGAAGAGACGCTTCCGCAGGGAGGAAGAAAGATTCGACGCCAGCGACGAGCGCTTTTTTCCTGCGTTTGTCCACGCCTCCAAAATCCGAAACCTCTCACACGCACTCCCACGGCGTCCTTGCATATTTACTCCAGTTCGCTTTCTTCTTTCTCCCCTACCGATCCACCTCGCCATCTTGCCTCGCTCCCTTTTCGCTTCTCTCTGCCTCCCTTAACCTTCTCTCTCTCCGTTTCTTCGCCCGCTCCTCCTCCCGTCTCCCTCGGGGGGTCCGTCTGTCTCCTCTCTTGGCGTCTCTTCTTCCCCTTCCACGTACTTGTCGATTTGCTTTGCCAAGTTGCAGAGTTGGTGTCGGAGTGTGTTCGCGGCCGCTGCGTCGGGAGTCTCGAAGAGAATTGCGCTGCTCGCGTAGTCCAGTCGAATAGACAGATTCGCGTTCGAGTTCGCGGACGCAGATCCGAAGGAGCTCGAGGAGGCCTGCTGCTCCTGGACGAGCGCTACGAACAGCTTCTCTGCGTGCGACCAGGGAAGGAAGGACGCCGTGCAGATGTGCGTCGTGAAGTGCTTGATCGAGAGAGTCGCGTACACGCGAGAAAGCTGGAAAATCAACTTGTGGAAGATGACCCTCTTCAAGGGATACACGTAGGGCTCCAGCAACGGATTCGCGCTCACCGCGTCCAACAGAGGCTGGCAGAGAGAGCTGAGAAACACACAAAACGCTTCGGCGCTCACAGGTGGAATTAAACGAATTCGAAGACATGCATTTGCCTTTTGCGGGAGAGAGACGGTGCCTGTGGGCGAAGAGACGTGACTTGGCAAACGCCACACGTCGTCTCTTCTTCAGAGCGAGCTCTTTCCACGTCCAAAGCTGTCTCCCTAGACGCAGGCAAATACGATGCATGTCCAAATGCGTTCGCGAAAAAAATACGGAAAGATCGAGGAGCTCAGTCACTCCCCCGACGCGCCGTTTTTCCTGTCCAGACTCCTTGGTCGATACCCGCCCGCATGCAAAAAAGAAAACGTCTGCTTTTTTTCCAAAGCTCCAGAGCACCTCCACACCATCATCCACACAACGTGAAGCGAAAAGTCTTGGATTTCTGTCTCGACACTCCCCACATTCTCTTGAATTCGAGCGAGAAGTTTCTAAACACTGAGTCCTTGAGCGCGAGCCCTGAAGTTCCCTCGCGGATGCATGTTCAGTCGATCTGCGTACACATCTGCGCGTACGTACACAGCCTTAAAGGGCAGGAGGGAACCAGACTATCTGTAGGCGACCCTATTTAGTCGGTCACGCGTTGCGAATGCCGAAGACCAGCGTTTCCAAGTCCGAGAGGCACACCTTACCAGAGCTTGAGAGGCGTGAACTCGCTTTCAATCAAGGAAAGGAGCTGTTGACAGTTCTCGTCCGCGAGAGAGACGAGGTCCTTGGTGAAAAGCACAGCCTTGAGGCCCTCCCGAGACGGCAGAGTCGAGTGACCAAGCAACATTGTCAGCTTCTTCTGCTGCTCCAAAGAGCCGTAGTTCATGCCCTCTCCCATCGTCACGGCGTCGTCGCCAGGCTTCTTCTCTCTGAACAAACGTTCACGCTCCAGGAACAACGCACCGCTATGGGGTGCCTGCCACTCACGCGTACAATGCGTCAAAAAGATGCATCTCGCTCTCATGCCTGTGAAGGAATTTGTGCTTCCGCCTCGACACCTTCCTCGTTTCGCCGAATCGAGTGACCCGAGACCCCCCCTGTGTCCTGGAGCTCGAAGACAACGGTCCTACAACGTGCGAGGTCGCGACTGCGCTGCAGTCTCCAAGCTGTAAGTCTCCCCAGAGTCTCTCAGCTCCACACTCTCAGCGCGAATAGTCAAATACGACAAGGGTGCATCACAACGTTAGTCGCGTCGACAAGTGACACAAAGATACACAAATACATACATATACATACATATATACATATATATGCATGTGTTTATATACATTGTTGATACAAACAGATATAAATATATTTATATATATACGCAGACGAGCACCCACACATACCCATATATATATATATATATATACATATATATATAGAGAGAGATACATATATGTGTATATACATGTAGATGAGTATCCAGAAGGATCTGTAGGTGTGTGGTGTGGTTTGGACTCACGCTCCAGAGATGGGGATCGAGAGCACGGCGAGGACGGCGACGGAGGCCATGGCTTGAAGGTCCTCTTGAGAAGCGTTTTTCTTGAAGCCTTTGACGTGGAGAAGAAGCTTGATCCAGGCGAGAGCGTGGAACAAGTAGTTTTCTGCGACCCAGGTGACGCGGCTGAGCTTCTCGTAGTAGATGGCCAGCCAGCGCATGAGTTTCTCGCGACTGTTATGGAAGAGGTCTTGCCCCGTGCGGAGAGCCTTGAGGAAGTAGTCGTGGAGGCCGAGCGAGTAGAGGTCCTCGGCAGTCGCGTAGCACTCGCGCCAGAGCTCCAGCTCGGACGCCACGACCAGCTGCTGCATGCGCGTCTCCAGATGCAGATCCGGGCGCATAAGCGATTCGTAGTCCTCCTTGTGGCGGTTCTTCAGAATCAGAGCGAAGTGGCTTCTGAGCACATCGCAAAGGCGCTTGAACTCCTGCGGACGCTGGTTCTCCTTGCAAAAGAGAAAGGCCTTCCGCGCAGTCTCGTGGTAGACGCGCTCGAGCTTCGGAGTCGTGCGCAGCAAATCGAGCACCATCTTGTAGACGTCCCAAACGCTGCGGAGCGCCTGGTGGATGCCGCGAGCCTCCGCCGAGCGAACCTCGATCTGCAGGGTCGAGAGCAGCAAGTCTTCCGGAGAGTCCGCGACCGAGTCCAAATCGCCCAAACCTTGTCCAGGCAACACCGGCGCGTCCGCGCTCTTCGGACTCGCAGACGCCCCCGCCGCCGACTCTTTCGCCTGCGTCAGCTTCTGCTCTGCGCGGCTGCGCAGCTCCGCAATCACTTTGCCTGCAGCGCCGCCACGTTGAGCGCAGGAAGGGAAGAGAGGACGCGAGCAGCAAGACGAGAGAATGCACTCAAGGAGAGACGAGAATGACGGTAACGTGGAAAGGTGGACGCACGAGAAGAAGGATGAGAGGTTGCACAGCCGAAGGAAACGAGGGAGAGTCAGAGTGGCAGAAAGGACGAGTTCCTAAAAGCATACAGACGAATCTTCTTTTCCGCTTCCCTTGCGGACTCACCAAGAGACTGGATGTTGGCATGCTGAGAGATGATCCTGTACTGGTGCAGACCATCGCGAGCCAGACGCAGCTTGTTCTCGTCAACGCACAGCTGAACGTGACGAATCATAATCGTCTCCTGGACGCTGTCCCATCCTTGAGACCTGAAAAGCAGCGAGACCCCGCAAAATCGCCATGCAAACACCCGACAAAAGACACCAAGTTCTCCACCTTGCAACGGCCACAAACACACTCATATATATATATATATATATGTATGCATGTTTATTTTATATATCTATATATATATACATCTATACGCCCAGCTACACGCAGAGACAGAAAGATTCAGCAGCACCCCAGCACGCACGGGTGCATGTAGAAATATGCGCAATATGTTAATATATACACTATACAACAGTATACATATATATATACATATATATACATATATAATGAAGTAAGAATCAGTACTTATGTATATATATAGTGTATATAAAGAAAGTCAATACATAATATATGTATATACATGCAGATATGTGTATATATATATATATATATATATGGTCATGGCGACGCAGCATCGTTTTGCCGGAAAGAGTTGAACGGACTAGAGACCGAGCTGGCGTAGAGAAACGAGAAGGGAACTCGAGAAACGACATGGAACGCAGGACCGGCACGAATTACAACGCCAGCAGAGAAGTCTACACAGATGAGGTTGCGACTCAGGGAGGCAGAAAAGGGAAGAGAAGGGGACAGGAAGAAAGCGAGAAGGAGCGAGGCACACAACAGACCTGAAAAAAGCATCGGGATTTCTCGGGTCACAACAACGCGTTGGACAAGATCCGTCATGCCCGATTGTCACCACACACATCCACATAGTCAATTACATCTCGAAATCTTAATCTCCACATCAAAATATGCCCGGATGAGTGAATCATAAAATGTTGGCGTCTGTCGAAATCTGTGTGCATGCGCACCGGAAGCGTCGATGCCCAATGGCACCGTGGAGAATTTTGAGGGCGGCGTCTTGTTGGCCCACAGAGAGAAGTTCATCCGCGCGTTTGAGCGCGTTTTCAGGCTTCTGGAAAGACTGCATTTTCCCGCTCTTTGAACCGAGAAAAGGCGGAAGGTTTCAGGCAGAACGAACGCGCAAGAGAGCGCAAATGCGGAGTGCGGCAAACAGGAGAGAGTCGCGCGGCGAATCCTTTTCCGCGAGAGATGGCGAAACGTGTGGAGCACTCAAAGTGTCGAGGAACGCACGGTTTCAAAGTCGCAACGCTTTTTTCGTGAAGCATGCGACGGAAGACTCGCAGGGGAAACGCTGGGTCCCTTTCGAGGTCCAGAGGTCCACTCGGACGTGGAGAATCGACACAACACAGTCCAGGGGAGTGAAACAACCGGGGACACAAGCGCGCAGAACGGTGGCAAGAGTTTGCTTAGAGAGAAAGTGGGAAGACGGGGAATTTTGTGAATTTTTAGCCGCCAGAAAAATGCTGACAAAGTGGAGACACGTAGCAAGAGGCGGCGGAGGACCAACGCCGGCGAGGCGGGGGACCGGCGGAGGGTTGGGGAAACGAAAAAGTGTGGAGAACGGAAGATGACGAGAAGGAAAAGAAGTCTGAGAAAGACGGGAAGAATTTAAGGAGCAAAAAACACGCTTTCTCCACAGTGGTCACCTTGCACAAGAGGCGGCGTGGGGAGTTCGCGACCTGCGCAAAAAACGGAGGGAAGTGCGGCCGTTCTCTGAGGGGGAAGGAACGGGGCGTTTGTGCCGCAGAGAAAACCGGGGGATCCGCCAGAGTGAGTCGACACGCGTCCTCCACAAAACAAACCAGAAAATCGAGAAAAACGAGAAAGCTCACGCCTTCCTCCTCTGTCTTCGTTCCGAGCGCGCCGGAGCTCTGCCCGCACTGCGGCGAGAAACCAACGAGTGCGAGAGAGCGAAAACGGAGAAAAATGGACGGCGGAGAAGGACCACAGAAAAAACAAAAAAGCGCGACTGCTCCGGGGCGCCAGAGTACGCTTGAGAAAAAGGAGGACCCGCAGGAGACAAAGCCGCCGCAGAGACAGAGAGGCGTAGCCCCTCTCGCCTCCACCGCAAATTCGCCTTCCCACTAGCCTCCACACGCTGACCCGACACGCACATCGCACTTTTCTCGCATGCACTCCCAAGAAACGCCTGTGTTACAAAACCTACTTCTCCTCGACTCTCAGCCGCAACTGGTGTGTGCCACACAACCTGTCGTTGTGTCGCTTACATCGTGTTATCAAAACTCTATCGACGGGCAGCACCGTTCGCTGAGACCGGCAACCTGCGCGAGTGTGTGGGAAGAAGCGAAAAGAAGGAAAGCAGCAACCTGAAGGAAGACCACGGCACGTACGTGTGTCTCCATTCGGGCACACTGTTTGTAGAAGAGAAACCGGCTTTTCAAATGCACACAAGCAGCGCTTTCGCGACCGGCACGGGAAGCGCGCTGAAGTCGGCTGCCTTCTCCCTTGTTGCCCTCGTTCGAGTGTCAGGGCGTTGAAGTCTGTGAAAAAAGTGAAACGTAAAAGACTCAGCTGCAGCCGGTTCAAACCTCCTCGATACGTTCGAATACCAACAAACACTAGACCAGGGCAGCAAAGATCACCTAAGATGTCAAGAAACGCCGTTCACGAGCTTTCTTTGACTGCGCTCTTTTTGTAAAGTCATTTGCTCGCCTCCTCAACACGATCTGGGTGTTTTAAAAAGGTAAAAGCGCTACGCTTGAGCTCGGTGAGATCGGAGGTCGCATTTGAGAAACGAAGAGTACAACAGGCCTGGACACCGCGGCCCCATATTCCCGTAGAAGTGCACTGACAAGGAGTCCAATTCGCGCTGGAAGCAAACAGATTTCTCTTGTAGCGACCTTGTCTAGCCGCTTACGATCATCCCGTTACAGGATGCATAAAATGGCTTAGAACCGGAAACGGGGAGGGAGATAAATGCTTGATCGAAGCGTTGGAGAAGGGCGTTCACGAAGCAGGCCCGTCTGTTATAGCACAAAGGATCTCTTGGCATTCGCACACATCGGTTGGGTTTAAGCTGGACCCGGGTGGTCTCGATCAGCTTTATCTCTGTTCAGAAGCACGTTTTTGCTGTCAAGGTGTTCGTGATTTTCTTTGGAAATACGTAGTTCAGCTGCGACCCGTAGTGGGACGAAGTTAGACTGTCCGCAAAGCAAGGCTGTAGCGCCCACCCACTGTAGGTTTGGGCGCTTTTCTGAGCAAAAGATTTCTCGTTTCCAGGAACACCCATAACGTGGCGTGAGTCAATTGGGCTGCGTTTTGTGAGCATGCATCAAACCTTTGGCTTTGTGCGCCGGTTGGAAGGCGGAAAACCCAGAATATTCAGCCTCTTCAACGACACAGAGAGTGCGCTCTATGGCTAGATGCCTTTAGAGACGATTTCAACACGACTTCAGGAAACGGGATCTCTGTCTCATTCCCGGTTTAACCCAGTCGTTTTCGCGAAATTGGTGTTCCAGTAGCCGACGAAGAGGGAATTCTCTAGTGCGCCAGACGCCCAAGGCACGCATAGTACAAAGGAAATCAGTGCGTCTCGTGTAAGCTAAATCCGCCAAGCGATGTGTGCATCTCCTAGGTTTCCAATGTTGGGGGGTAGAGTTCTTCTCAGCGCAGGAAGACAGGAGGAGAGAGGATGAAGTGGTAAGAGTCCCCGAGTGGATTGCTATGAAACAAGCTGAGGAGAAGGACTGGTTTTCGCTTTTTTCGTGTCAAAACGGCGGTATTTCTTGCTGTGAGCACATTCGCTGGACCTCGCACGAAAGAGCGTGTTGGCTTGCGTTGGGCCGAAGCAGCTAGAAGGCTAGCAGATACATCGAGGAAGAGACTCGAAGTAAGGATGTGCTTTTTCCGTGCAACCGAAAAACTGGAGAAGAGACGATAAACTTCGAATCAAGAAGAGAGGGTGAGAGCCCCGTGTTGGCACGGGTCAACGCGCCAATAGCGTGAGGTCTGGTCAAGGGATGGCTGTTCGAAAGCTAGAGGTTTCTGAAGAAGCCAATATCTATTGTGAGTATTATGTTTCCCCTTTCTCCATGTTTTTTGAGATCCTCACACGTCTGCCGCCTTTTTCGTCTTTCTCTTCTGGTCAAGGACTGTCAAGCGCCTTCCTGCGTGACACCATTTTCACCTTTTTGCCATCACGAGCCTTCTCGGGGTGGATCACTTTTGCCTTTTTTCGTGCGAATTTCACAGCCGAGGGGCGCATATACGATTCGATTAGGGAGGCAGTTTGTGACAAGCAAGAAGTTTCGCTCTCGGGAAACCGGAGAGATGCACGTCCGAGGCGTGACTCTTGTCTGCGATGCGTGAGAGCCGCAGCCAGGCTCCTCGTTTCGCAGTGCTCAACAGGCTCGAGACGAGAAACGTAAATCTTTTGTTCGCGTGACACGAAGAGAGCGATCGAGCCAGCAAAAGCGTCTGCAGGGGAGAAGTGTTTAGAGTGGGGGGACAGAAGTTTTGTAGCTACCGAAGAAGTTGATTTAGGTGCCCGCGAGTCCGTGGGTCACTCTCTGAGACCGAGGACAGGCAAGATTATCGTGTGTCTGCTTAACTGAGTGCTTTTGCTCTACCCTGCCGTCATTGGCCCCGTCTCGCTCGTCGTGAAGCTTGCCATTCTTCCCGTACCTGTTTGTTTTATTTCATGGTTTTTCGGTTCGGCATTTCATGGGCAGATGGACAGGAAGAAGCGAACAGGGGAAGAAGACAGCGGAAAACACGTATCTTCCCTTGCCACATGAAAGTGATGTTTTGTCAAGGGTGCATGTATCTGAGGCTGGGGGATACGAAAGTCATTCCTTCTCTTCTTCCAGCTGCAGAAACGGAGACTGAACGCGTCGTGCAATACTTGGTTCTCAGTTTGCCTCTGTTTTGAGCGTGTCTGTTGCCCCGTTGGAGGCGTTTTGTCTGCTTCTCCCCTCAACACCTATGCGGATCGATTGAGAAGACGCTATGCGTCTTTCTGTTTCCCCTCATGTCAACGACACCTGGAATCTCTCGCGCCTGTGTCTCCAGTCTCGTTTCTCCGGGCAACAGAGGAACGAGCGTGGAGGGTCGACGCAGTGCACTAGCAATTGCCTGTTTCTTTTCACCAGCTGTTAGCGTGGAAACGGAACCGTAAAGGGGATGGGGAAAGGTACTTGTTTTGCTCAGAAAGAGCAAGACACCGCATCCACTAGACTTGCTACTAAGTGGAAGGGGCAATTTTCGGCATTCTTCTAGGACGTGTGCGGAAGCTGTTTATGCCCGTCTCAATACGCTTGCGCATAGTGATTATTTTGTACATCCCAGATAGACACACTTGCGCACTTACCCCACTCTGCTCACCCCTTGCGAGAGCTTCTCCCTGGCAGTCGTCGACGCCCCAGACTCTCAGAGAATAGAGAAGAGAGGCATCTCCGAGAGCATTTCGGTATTCTCCATCTGAGTGTATGTATTCCACATAACGGTGTACAGTACCGCGTGTGTATTTGTCCTACAGGAAGGCAACCCGTTTTCGTTCCATTACTGAAATCACAGTTTTGCTGTTTTCTTGGGTCTTTTTGTGAGTCCTGAACCGCAAGCGTCGTGACAGAAAGCATCCCCATTCTCGTTCCCTCTAGCCGGGGGGGCGGGTTTCTTCTTTCAAACTGTCTACATTTCTTTCTTTCACGAACCTGTTCCTGCTCACGTGCCCCCATGTGGTCTTAGTATTTTCTTAGTCCCGTTTTCGCGTTTCTTTTTTCTTCGTGTACCTTTCAAGATGTCTTTCCATGTGGCAACGCCCAGCAGTCCCAAGTGCGAGACTGCGCCGGACCTCTTTTCTCTCATTTCTTCTTCGAATTCCCTTTTTACTCCCTCTCGCTACTCATCTGCATCTTCGTCCTCCTCGTCTGCTACCTCTTCTGCTTCGAGTTCTTCGTGTGTGTGTTCCCCGAACGACGCGCGCTGTCTCATTTGTGGTCGTTCTTCTCCCGCGTTATCTGGTGTGAGTGAGCCGTTCCCTGCTCTTCCTTGTTTACTACCGGCATCTCTGTGTTCGTCTGCTACGTCTTTGGTCTCGACGGTGGTAAATTGTGCATTGCCATCCCGCGAAGTCTCCCCCGAGTCTGCCGGTGGAAAGCGCAGTTGTCGAGGGTGGTTTCGCTGCATTTGGTCTGCCTGTGTGCGTGCGCCTCGCTCTGTCTGTTCGACTGCCTTCATCCGGTGGGTGTTTTCCGTTTTGCTTCTCCCGGCCACGCTTTGCCGGTCTGTCCGGAAGGCGGTAGGATCGCGATTCTTTCTCCTCCTGATTTCCGTCTACCTCTGCCTCAAGGGGCTGGTCTACTCGCTGAGCACGGCCGCCATGCTGCCGTACTTCAAGGGATTGGGATGGCAGGCGGCTGCGTACCAGCAAGCAACAGCCATCGTGTTTGTTCCCTGGGGAATGAAGGGGCTTGTTGGAACGCTGGCGGACGCGATACCGCTCTTTGGGTACCGAAAAAAGTATTACATGCTCATTGCTTCGGTCTTGGGAGTGGGTGGCGTCTTCGGCCTCTGCATCCTGCCGGACGAGTTCGCCGCGGACCGCCTTTGGCTGGTCTGTTTGCTGCTTCTCCTTGTGCAGCTCCAAGTGGCCACTCTCGACCTGATGTGTGAGGGCAAGTACTCAGAACTGATGGTAGAAGTTCCGGATGTCGGTCCCGCCGTCGTGACCTTTGTGAATGCGTTGATTTCCGTCGGCCAGGCGACCGGGAAAATGGTCGTAGGTCCCGTGAGTGACAGACTGGGAACGCGCCCGCTCTTCTGGCTGGCGCTGCCGCTCGCTGTTTCTGTCTTCGTTCCCATCTGCCTCAACTATCTTCCCGAGAAAAAACTGGACCACGCGGACCTTCAGGTGCTCCGGCGGCATCTCTGGGCACAGAAAAACGTCTTTGTCATGGGGATTGCGCTCGCGACAGCGTCGCTCGGAGTCGCCGTGGTATCGCTCTTTGAGGGCCAAAGAATCCTCATTATCTATAGCCTGTGCGCCGGGGTCGCTCTGTCGCTCGTCTGCTGCCTCACGCTACCCAAGCCGATCGCTCACTGCAACATGTACTTCTTTCTCGACCAGGTCCTGCACTTGAATGTCGCAGGCGCCCTCGACTTCTTCTACACAGCCTCTCCAGCTTGTCTTCCCGACGGTCCCCACTTTGACTACACCTACTACAACACGTACGCGTGCATAGCGGGGGCTATTGGCGGGGTCGTTGTCCTCGTGCTTTTTCTGAAAGTTCTTCCCCAGTACTCCTTTCGCCACATTCTCACGACAGCCTGTCTGGTGAGACTAGGCGCCTCGCTCGTAGACTACGCCCTCGTTTCCCGCCTCACGACGGAGCTGCATCTCTCCGACAAAGCGGTCTATTTGGTTGGAGACGCTGTAATTTTAGTGGGCGCAAATGCGCTGTCCTACATGGTCGGCGTGATGCTGATTTCCAAACTTTGTCCAAAGCACGTCGAAGTGACAGTGTACGCGATCCTCGCGGGTATGGGCAACATGGGGTCGACTTTGTCGACTTTGCTGGGAGTTGCAGCCATCAAAGAGTTCCGCATCACCTCGAAGGCTGAGGAATCGTGCGATTTCTCGCGCATGCCTCAACTCATTTCCATCTCAAATTTCATTCTGCCTTCCTTGTGCATTCCACTCTGCATGACTCTCCTGCCCAATACTGCCATGAACGCCCCGCTCCCGGTAACGACCGAACTAGAAGAAACGCTGGAGTGTTCCTGTTCTTTCGCGCAAGACGCCCAGAGTGCAGAAGAAAACGGATGGCGAGGAGGGAGTGAAGAGCGTGCAGAAGACGAAAACAGTGAAGGAAGCGACGCGGAGTGCCACGGAAGTGGCAGAGCCAACCCTAATGGGGACCGAGAAAGTGGGTACGCAGAAGACAGGCACACCAACGGGAACACACAAGGGAACTGGAGGAAACGAAGAGCACGACGCCACGCGAGAAACAGAGAGAAGGAAGACGAGCGAAGCAGGCTTGTCGACGAAGGTCGCACAGCTGTCGGTGGTGTGGCATGTAGGGAAGGCCAGGGAAAGGATGAGAGACCGTTACGACCTCGAGAGAAGCGCAAAGAGTTAGATGTGAGACAGGCACCAGACGAATACGAGAATTGCAGAAACGTCGTGCCTGTCGTGTCCATGTTAGCTGGAACGGAGTTGGTTGGGGTGAGGTGTGAAGAAAGAAACACATCGAAAAGAGTGGGCAATGGAGAAGAATCAAGCACCGAAGACGGAGAGGGATAAAAGGGTTACCAGATGAGGCTCTTGTCTGCAGCAACATCGGGAAGTGAAAAGGGGCTTCCTTTCGCAAATGTCTTTTTTTCTCACGCAACTCCGCCTTTCGACAGGAAATTTGGACAAGGGAAGGGAGTCCACATGAGGGAACAATAATGGATTTTGCGGTTGACTCGTCGGGTATCTGTCTCTTTGTGTACAACTCCTCGTTCTTTCTCATCACTGTCTCTTTTCCACTCTTCGCTCTGTATCTACTTTCTTCACCTTGGTAAATGTAGGTGCTTTGAGGCTTGGACGACCATGGGTCTTTTTGAATTCCAAATAGTGCCATCGCTTGGGCCGGCGCAGTCTGCTTCATCGTCGCGTCGGTGTGTTCTGCATGTATTTGCTACTTTCGCTCGAACTCTTTTTTCCCGTGTACCATCCTGCCTCTTTGCTGTCCCGTTCTGCTTCCACATGCTCTTCTTGCTTGAAGGAAGCAGTGCCTCCCCTCCCAGAGTGACAAGTCTAGGTCGAAGATGCGCCGCCGGATACCAGCTTGTAGTTACAGCCATAATGAATCGTTCGTACCCACTTGGCATCTCAGTTCAAGTTAGCGAGGCCGATGACTGTAGCTTCAACCGGTAACATCAGTGCTTCCTTAACGTTAGAAAGTGACGGTGCATCGCTGGACCGGAAACCGTTACGCGTAGCGGGACACTTGTACGAAAGAAGAGGCACCCTACAGGTGAAGTAAGCTACAATCAGGAACAAGTGGGAGTGACATACTGAGCTGGAATCCCTGTTTCTCCACCGTTTCGCGTTCTGCGGCTCTTTCCCGCGGCTGTCAGATCGCGTCAATGCAGACGGTTCCGATTCGACAAAGGATTTGTGAATATACACGGGAAAATACGTCCATACAAGACGGTTCGTTAGTACCCTTTGGGGGTTTTCTATGCGTGACCTAAGGGACTGTTTCAGCATCCTCTATCTCAATCTCTCAGTCGTGAACAAGAACGGGAAAGTGTTCTTTGTCGCTTTGCGTACCACTTGACAGGGGACCCCTGTTACGAGAGACTCCCGCTTCGATCCTGATCATCGATCCCACGGCACAATACTGGTGGCGTTCGGATTTCAGTGAAGCTCAGAGGAAGGCGACACGTGCTTGTTCACCAAGTAACCAGACTCGAAGAGTCTGAAGAACCGCCCCTCGTCAGGTTGTTTAACTCCGCGGCCGCGGACTGTGATTATCTCGAAATGTAGGGGGATGGACAGAGACATATGCGTTGTAACTTCTTGCTCGTCCAATTTATCTAAAGAATGTCCTAAAGAATACATCTCTTTGTGGACTGGACCATTTTACTAAATAATACACGTATGATCTTCGGCAAATGCGAAACACCGGCAGTGGTGCGTGGGATTGACTTGAGACACAACCTCCGTCGAGCGCACATAAAAAACAGGACAGACCCGCAGACGCCGTGCTTGGGAATCTTTTTTTGAATGCTGCTCGCCGTCCAGAGCCCCTGCAGAAAACGCGAAACCGAACGGAACCTAGTTCGCGTGTCTGAAAAGCAGGTGCTCATCCTGGGTCTTTGGCTGTCGTCAAAACTGTAAAACGCCTCTCCCTAACTCGTCGTCGGCCTGAAGTCGGCCTTGTGGATCGGCTTATAGTAGGAGAATTCCTGGGGCGCGGCGCAGGAGGCGTGGTGGCGTGCAGCGCACACCGCGGAAGCTTGGGGAGAGGCCGGTGACGAAAAAGTAAGGAAACGCAACTGAACGGTTACGAGCGCTAACAGGTAAGCTTGAGGAAAGTCCGCGTTCCGTGTGGTCGAGAAAAAAGCGAGAAAATACCTCGTGGCAGCAAACACCCACCCGGGGACTCTTACTGCGTCCAGGCTTGTTGTTGCTTGCAAGTCGCGGGACAGGGGTGACACACAAAGACATGTGTCTGCTCTGTTTTCGCTTCGTCGCCTCAGGCATCCGTGTCATTTTCCTCTTTCTTCATGCTCTCGAGTTTCCTGTTTTCCTCTGTTTCTGTCTGACCGCAGCTGTTCTTGACTCTTGCCACTCGCCTTCTCTAGGGGTTTGTGCCTCGCGAGTTTTTCTCCTAAGTCGCGCGCCTGTGTGTGTCCGTTTCCTTCACTTCGGGTGGCTCGACGCCATCGGTCCCTTTTCTCTCCGTATTTCTCGGTCCCGTTTGCGGCGCTTCCCGCTGGTGTCCCTCTCCAGCCTTGTCCGTCTTCCGCTTCCAAACTTATAGAGAACTCCTACGGGCTTCTCTATCAGATCGTTGTTTCTCAAAATCGAGCGCCCTCTTCCTGCTTCTCAGGCATGTCTTGCTCTCTCGCCGTCCAACTGGTTTTCTTCGGCTTTTCTCGTCGTAGTTCTGTCCCAGGTCTGTCTCCTCTCAGGTGTCTCCGCAACAGCATGCACTGCTTTCCCTCGCGTTTTCTGCGTTTCAACAGCTCCTGTGTTTCCTGCCGCTCTCGGTCCCTTGCTCTGCCTCTCTGAGCGCCAACTTTCTCTCTTTTTTCGGAAAGCGTCTCGCTTCTTGCTGCCTTCACGCCGTCTTCCTCTCGCCGTCTCGACCTCTCGACCCTCTTTCTCTCCTCTTTTCAACCCACGGTTGAGAAAACGCAGAGCAGACACCATGGCGGCTCCAGCGACGCTCTCCACCTTTGAGACCTCTCATGCCGGGTGTCTGCACAGCGTGGAGTTTGACTTCTTTGCCACTCGACTGGCGACGGCGTCTTCAGACCGCACCATACGCCTCTGGAGTCTATCGACCCCTGAGGCCTCAACGCATGCCGGAGAAGTCGCTCCCAAGACCGCCACTTTCCTCCAGGAGCTCCGCGGCCACGAAGGGCCCGTCTGGCAGGTGAGGCAAGACGCGCGGATGAACAAACGAAAGGCTAGGGCGAGAGGTGCTGGATTATCGAGTGTCGCGAGTCCTCTCTCCAGGGTATTCACAGTCGTGTAAATCTGATTTCTACGTCTGTGGTGGTTTCTAGCGATATGTGAAAAAGAAGGAAAGGCGATACGTTCCAGGATTCTCACACCGTGGATATGGACATGAGGCGCCTGATACACCCCCCAAGTGCTTTCCTTGCTCTTTTGCTTCTCTTTCCTACATTTTTCTTATCCTTTTCCTCCTCTCCTTCCCTCATCCGTTTCCTCCCCGTCTCTTCCTTACGCGTTTCTTCCTGTCCGTTCTTATCACTTCTTTCGGTTGTCCGTCTTCTCCTTTCCCGTTAATCTTCTTTTTTCCTCGCCTTTTCCTTCCCTTTTCTTCTTTCCTACTCGTCTCGTTTCCTCTCCTTGGCGTCCGTCAGGCGCTTTCTATGCATGCGTGTGTGTGCGGCATCTTTCGCTTTTGTGTCCTCAATCTTTCCGCGCCGGTTTCTGTGTCTTTCCTTCCGTCTCTCTCAGGTTCGCTGGGCGCACCCGTCGTTCGGGAACTTGCTCGCGTCTTGCGGCTACGATCGCCGAATCATCGTCTGGCGACAGAGCGCCGCCGCGGTCCCTCAAGGCCCCCAGACCCGCTTTGCCCCCACTCAGAGTCTGTTCACCCCTGTGTACACGAACGAAGACCACACGGCGTCGGTAAACTCCATCGCGTTCTGTCCCCACGAGTTCGGGCTCCATCTGGCCGCCGGGAGCAGCGACGGCTCTGTTTCGGTCCTCTCGCTCTCTGGGGACCCTGGAGCCCCGGGGGCGCAGGCCCAGCTCTTCTGGAGTCGAAAGGCCTTCGCCGCCCACTTCAACGGAGTCAACAGCGTCGCTTGGGCTCCGTTCATGCCTGCGGCCTCTCAGGCTGGCGCTCCCGCCCTCATGCTCGCCACGGGTGGATGCGACAGCCAGGTCCGCATCTGGGGCCTGGACCCAAACTCTCAGGTGAGGAAAGCCTCCAGGAATACGCGATACTCCGCACACCCGACGGCCCCCTTTGTGCTTTCAGAGCCAGCTACACTCCTCACATACATGCGCGTGTGTCTGAATGTAGGTATATATGTATTTATGTGTGTGATATACGTATTTACATGTTTTTTATGTTTGTGTTTTCGTGGACAGGTATACATGGCTGTTCGACTTTGGTCGACCCGTGTCTCTACACCTACGCGGTGTCAAGCGTGCGTGGCTGTTTGCATGCGTCGTGTGTCTCGAGTCTGCCGAGTTAATCTGATTTTTCGAGGCGAACTTTCTCGAGTTTATGTGTGTGTCTCCTTTTTCTTTTTCGCAGGAGTGGCAGCAGCTGCACCAGTTGACGGACGCGGATCCCCACACGGACTGGGTGAGAGACGTTGCTTTCCAGCCTGCCTCCGCCTCCTCGCTGCTTCTCTCTTCCTCCCGTTTGCTTGCCTCCTGCAGCGAAGACGGAACTGTGAAACTCTGGGTGGGAGAGGCCTCGACGCCCTCAGCAAACCCCTCAGCGACTTCATACACCTGGTCCCTGCTTCAGACTCTCCGACTGCATGCACCCGTTTGGCGCGTCTCTTGGAGTGTCTCTGGAACGATTCTCTCAGTGGCTTGCGGCGAGAAGGACGTTTGCCTCTTCAGAGAGACAGTTGCAGGTCACTGGGAGAAAGTCTCGAGGCTCCTCGGGCCGGACAGTCTCCCCCAGGTCGCCCCTAGACCCCTGCCGCCCGCGGCCGCCCCCGGGGTTCCACCAACCCAGCCAGGTCAACAAACGCCTCAAGGCCCTCAGCTCCAGACGCAGGCCCCTCAGCTCCAGACGCAGGCCCCTCAGCTCCAGCCCCAGGCCCCTCAGCTCCAGCCCCAGGCCCCTCAGCTCCAGCCCCATGGCTCGGCTGCGCCCCTGGGTGCCTATCCGCCTTCTCACCCGCCGTCTCTTTCTTCGTCACCACCCACTCACCCTGCACATGGAGCTTCTCATCCGCCTCTGTCGTCTTTCCCTTCCTCGCATCCGTCGCTGCCGCAGAATCCTGCGCCTGGACCTCTTTCTGCGACACCGCCCTCGACTGCTGCGACCCCGAGGCCTCTGGGGCCCGCCGCGGGTCAGCCACCCCAAGGGTCTCCAACCCCAGGCGTCGCCTTCCCGGCTCCAGGGGCTCCGGCGTACCCTGGAACCCCCGCGTCGGCGGGCCTCTACGGGCCTCCGACCCCCGGGGTCCCGGGCGGCGCCCAGAGCTACCCTCAGCCCTCGTTTGCCGCGCCATACCCCCAGGGTTCTGCGTTTCCTCCGGCGGTGCAGCCCGCTCAGACAAGTCTGGGGGGCCAACAGGCCCCGAGCCCCGCGTCCTTCTTCCCCGCGGGGACCGCTGGATCTGCGAGACCGAAGCCGCCCGCCTTCTACAACATTGGAGCGCCAGAGGCAGGCCCGACAGGTGCGGCGCCTCCGGCGGCCCAGCCTTTCTTCTCAGGTGGACAGACACCCGGTAAGGGAACGAATTCATGTTTTCGAGGCGGGGACGATCCAAGAAGAGAACCGAAGAAGGGAGCAGGCGAAGGAAAACATACTCGGATTCCACGCCTCTTACGCCTATCATTATGAGCGTGCTTCTCCATGTGTATATGTGTTTGATTCTATCCATCTATGGCTATGCCTGTCTATCTGCATTGATTTGTTCATCTTTCCGTATATATATATATATATATATGACTAGTTCGATTCTCGTATGCTTATGTATCGATGAGGTACGTGTGCCGAGGTATGTGTGTAGTCGTAAGTGTGTCGCGCTCCTGTGCATGCGTGGATGTCAAGTTGCGCCGGTGCATTTGTACTTTTTCCCCGAACTTGTTGAGGAGCCGTCTTCTTCGAGGAACATTGAAGAGAGAACAGTTGGAAACTGCGGCGAATTCCGTGACCGTTTGTGTGTCACCGTTCCCGCGGTCGTTGCCGGTGCTCGCCGCGAGGGCAGAATCCGTTTTTCCTGCGGTGAGACAAAGGAAGCATATCTTTTGCTCGTTGTTCGATCGTTTTCTCTCAGGCGCAGCACCAGGGCTGCAGCCCCCCACCGGGTTTCCGAGGCTCCCGATGGCCGCCCCAGGCGCCCAGGCGTACGCGCCTCGGGCGCCGATGTATGCGCCTTACAAAGGAAACTAAAACCTTTTCAGCGAAAAGGAGGAAGGCGAAGAAATCTCTGGAAGAGCAGAACGGGGGTGAGAAAAGAGAGAAGGAAGCAAAGAGGGAGGGGTTGCGGGTGTATCACTTGACGTTTTCCATCTTCAAATAAGTCTGGACGCTTGAGAAGAAGAGAATACGTGCAGTGAAGAGAGACAAAGAAGATTTCTCTGTAGTCTTCTTTTCCGCGGTGCCAGCGCGCGTGCTCGACGTCCGGCGGATCTCCCCGGGGCCGCTGTGGAAGAGAACGCATGCACTGTGGGGAGAAATGCGAAAATGAAGTGGAAGGAAAACGAGAAGTGGAGGTGAAAGAAGAAACAGAAAGAAGAAGCCGATACGAGGGGACTGAGGAGAGCAGCACGACAGGGGACGAGGCGCTCAACAAAGGTCGGAAAGGAAAGTGGAAACCAAGACGAAAGTGAAAACGGTGTGCATTTCAGTATTGCGAGAAGCACGCTTTTCTCTCAAAGAAATCCAAGAAGGCTCTGTGCAAGTTCAGAACGCAAGTTGCATCTTGCAAAGAGACGAGTAACGGTTTTCGCTGCACAGGAACGCGTAGAAGACAGTTTCAAAAGTCCACCAAGCCGCAACGTTGCAGACAAGGCCGCCAGGCCTCTCTAAGAAAGTCTTCGCTCTTCTCGCACCTCCCCACACAACACCCCTCACGTTCTCTCAAAATTATAGATCTGGAAAAAAAGACATGCGAACGCTCATGTACGTATACACATGTATACATGAATGCATTTCGGATAGCAGCATGTTATCTTTGGATCTAGACACGCGTCAACGTCTCTCTCTATAATTACCTATATATATATATATATTTATTTATATATGGTTGCCCGTTTGTATAAATACGAAATAGATTCGGTGAAGGCATGATAGTGACCGAGAACTATATATATATATATATATATATATATATGTATAAATGTAGATGAAATAGAATATAGTCTACGTGAATATGAGCATATATCGGTGTATCCGAATATTTAGAGCACTAAGACGCATTTATTTGCGATGTTTCTTTTTCTCTGGAACCCCACTCGAGCGCCGCACTGGTTGGAAAAGCGTTTTTGCTTTGTGAATCTGCCAAGAAGAAACAAGTTTCCGTCAAGAAAAGAATTTCCGGTCTCTGCAGGCCCCCTCAAACTCGGGAATAAGAAAATTGAGGCAAATGCGAAACCGGCGGAGCCAGCGGCGCGGGTGTCTATGCAACATGCGAGCACATTTTCATAGAGGGAGAAAGCGTGCGTAGGCTGTATTCCTCTTTTGACGCCTAGTGTGGTATACGTGGGGTCTGTGCGCTTGTGGTCTACATGTACCTCCTTCATGTCTATATGTTTCTTGTTTTCTCTGTCTCTGTATATGTATGCATACGTAGAGGCTACGTATCTCTGTGCTCTCTCTCTACAGATAGTGTATGCATGCATGTTCCTTCTACATACGCATGTGGACGTTTATTTGTCACTGCGGATGTGAGTCTGATCTGTGCTTGTGTTCGCGGCGGAGAAGAGACTGCCTCCAGACAAGCTCTGGCGTCTTGTTGACTTGATGTAGAGTTTTCTCGACAGCCTCGAGATTGGCATTTTCCTGCGGCATTTTCTTTCCTGTTTCGTATCGCTGGCACCCATCTACGAAGCTGTTCAGTGGAAACGCGGCGACAGCGGCTGGTGTGCCTAAACTCGAGCACATGTGGGCAGAGAATGCAGCGAAGGAGGAAGATACAAGGAAGATGGAAGCGCGAAAGACAGAAAAGGGGAGGAAAGGAAGCAGAGACAGACAGAGGAAGAGAGGTCGAGATTCAGAGACAGAGACAACAGGAGGGGAATCCGTCGAGAAAGATGATCCGAGATAGACGGAGTAGGAGACAGACGGACTCCGACAGAGAGAGACTACGAAGGAGAAAAACCAGAGGAGACACGGCACGGGGCTTGTAAGCGGGAAACAGAGGCAGCAGTCAGAGAGAAAGAGAGAGAGAGATGCAGAAGACCCCACTGTCGCTGTAGTTTTTAGGCGAGTTACTAAATTCGCAACAGATGCATGCGGTATGTGCAGACTGGAAGAGAAGAAGCAGAAAGCCTGTCTGAATTGAAAAACACGGGGGGTGGTCTCTTCCCGCCGAAATCGCGTTTGAAGAAGAGACTGAGGCCAGCGCATACACTGTAGACAAGATTGAAAACGGAGTTCGTTTCGTTCTGCATGTCAACGTGGAGCGACAAACAGGCCTTGAGTTTCTCTAGACTCTTAGTTTACATTTGTTGAATTTTATAGATGGCAATTCCGTTTCTCGCAGATTTGTTGACAATCCATCTCCCGCAGCGACTTTCTTTGCTGATGCCGGCGACCAGGAAACCGTAGGAAGGAGACAGCGTGAGGTCTGCGACGACGCCTCCCGCAGGTCCGACGCTGGAGGAACTGAGGAGCGCGAGAGGAGAAGAGGGTCCGTTCTCCGAATCGCCTGCCAGCGAAGCCGAGAAAGAGCAAGACATACAAGAAGAGCGAGATGTTCAGGGAAAAGTAAAAGAACCACAGGCGGCTCTTCTCGAGACACCTCACGATAGACGCACGCATCCGCATGCACAATGACACGATTATGAATGGTGTTCTATCGCTTTATTCAAATAGACATAAGCACATATATATGTATATGTATGTATATATGTATATATATATATTTGTAGGGACGGAGTGCAGACGGCTGGTCGTGTGTACCTTCATCTCGACTTTTTCCCGCTTCCTTCGCACGCGCCTTCCACAGTTGAATTCTCCCATCTTCGGTGCCGGAGAAGAAGGCGTCTGTCCGCCGCATGGCGGCCATGGCTGTGACGCCCACTTCTCTGCCTCCCGCCGCGCGTTTCTCCGCAGTGGTCTCGGAGTTCTGACTCGCGAACCGGGCACCCAGCGGCCTTTTGAAAGTCGAGGAGTACAGCGATACGACGCCAGACGCGCTCCCGCAGGCGAAGAGCGAAGGAGTGAGCAGAGCGCAGCTCTCCAGAGAGGACAGCTGGGGAGAGAAGACGAGGTGACTGTCTTGAATCAACTGAAGAGACGCACAGCCGTAGAGAAAGTGGACGTGGAGAAAAAGCAGACGCTTCACGCGCTCTGCCAGCGAGCACCACGTTGGAGACACCCCACACCTGGGGGGCCCGCACCGCGCCCCTCAGGTTCCGTCTGCTCGACCGCGTCTGTGTCGCCCATCTATTCTTGCTTCTTCACCTGCTCTTTCCTCTTTCTTCTGCCATTTCTTGTTCGCTTCCTTCTTCCCTCTGTTCTCCTCTCTTCTTCCCTCTCTCCCTCTTCTCCTCTCTTCTTCCCTCTCTCCCTCTTCTCCTCTGTATCTCTCTTTTATTTCTTCTCTCTCTCTTCTGCCTCTCCGCCTTCTTCTCTCTGCCTCTCCTTCTTTTTTTTACCTTCCAGCTTCGGGCACAGTTGTCCTCGCCCACAGTCAGCGGTTTGTTCGGCTGGATCACGTCGAGGCGGGAGACGGGGGCTGTGTGTCCGTAGAAGCTGTTGAGGCACGCGCGGAGCGTCAGGTTCCAGAGCTTCACACTCTTGTCTGCACTGCATGTGACGAGTTCGATGTCTCCCGCCGACGAGAAGGCCGAGCGTTCGCCTCGAGCCACCGCAGCCGCGGCCGAGGAAGGAAACGAGTTGAATTTGACCGAGCGAATCGGCCCGGAATGGCCTCGCAACGAGGCTACGCACCTGGGGGCGACCAGCAGACGGAGAGCAGGAGAGCAAGTGGAGGCGGGGAGAAGACAGAGAAACAAAAAGCGAGTGCCAGAGACATGCAGAAAAAGGAGAGGGAGGCCTACGAAACGACGGAGGGCGGAACTACAGACAAAACGAACCGAAAACGGGAGAAACCTGAAAAAACGTGAGAACAGAAAACGCTGCACCGCCGCAATCATGCAGCTGCCTGTTCCTGCATGCATTTACCCTTTACTACTACAAATACATACATATATATATATATATAAGGAAAGATAAATACACCCACCGAGTAAAAACAATGACAGAGATTGACACGCAGAGAAATATATACTTATATATAAATATATATGTATATATATATATATATATATATGTATATATGTATACACTGTGCATCGAAACACAGGTGTGTTATCTCTCTCGACTTACCTATCTACACCTACCTGTCTGTCTCCTGTATCGCCCTCTCTCCACTTACACAGGCACATATAAATATAGATATATATATAACATATATATATATATATATATTTGTATGTTTGAATATGTGTATCAAGGGCGGGTGAAGGAGATGGAGGCGGGAGTTAGGTGACAGGGTTTTTCTCACTTTTTTGTGCTGGTGCGGGCATCCCAAATTCGCACGAGTTCGTCTTCTCCGACGGAGCAGAAGAAGCGTTCGTCTGGCGCCACACAGACGTCGAGGACTGGGCGGAAGTGACCGCCTGCACGCGCGTCGTTTCGCGCGCCCTCGAAAATGGTTTTTTTCTCTTCTTGCAGGTCCCAGAGAATCACGCAGCAGTCCTTGCCTCCGGTGTAGATGTGACGGTCGAGGGGAGACGCGGAAGGCGCGGCCCCAGAGGAAAGAGGCTCCGGAGTCGCCTCCGACGCGTCGCCGACCCCCGGCGCGGCGACGCATGTCAGCGGCCGCTTGTGGCCGCGCAGAAACGCCAGAGGCGCAGGCGAGAGAGACAGCGAGGAGGCGATCGGCGCGAAGGCCGTGCCGGACTGGAGGGAGCAGCGGCCGAACGAGACGGAAGGACAACAAGTGAAGAGAGGAAGACCCGGGAGGCGAGAGAGACAGCGAGGAGACGAGCGCCGCGAAGGACGATGGGGAAAAGGAAGACCGAAACGCGAAAAGCAAAGGAAGGAGAGGAAACAGGAAAGCACGACAAAAATGGAACGACTCGCGGACCTCCACCAGCCATGGGTCAATCAACAGAGAAAGCGAACTGCTCAAAACGTTCGGAGGGGAAAAAGGAGACGAAGAGACAGAGAGAACAGACGCGACAGTGAAAAAAACCGTAAAAAACAGCGAAGAGGTGAAAAAAGAGAGAAGGATCTGAAGAAAATGGCGGTGAGAAAGACGCAAGAGAAGAGAGAAAACAAGCCTACGAAGAAACCGCTGCCCGGCAAAGAACGAAGTTGGACTCTCTCTCTCAACCGTGTCTGTTCATAGCCCCGCGTTTCCCTGCATGTCTCTTGCAGATCGTTCTCTTCTTTACTCACCCTGGTCGGCGCCGCCTTCCTCAAAAGCCGATCCATCTCTGTATCTTCTTCTTCATCTTCTTCTTCATCATCTTCTTCTTGTTCGTCATCTTTTCTTCTCTTGCCCGTCCGCGCGGCCAGCTGGCTGAGGAACTGCTGGGCGATGCGGAGGCGGCGCTCATCAGCGAACTCTCCTGAGGAGCAGGCGAATCAGGGGAAACGAGGCGGACATGAGAGATTGGCAAAAAAGATAAGCGAAAATTGGGGAGACGAAGGAGTAAAAACAAGCGTCGAAAAAAGGGGAAAAGGGCCGTGGAGGAAGGGAGGAAGCGACGAAGAAGAGAAGCGTGACGCCGCAAGAGACAGAGGAAAACGTGAGGAACGAGAGGATGAGAGTGGAAGAGATAATGAGAGACGAACAGCGAGGGAGAGCAGACCGAGCAGAAAAGATCAAAAGGCGAGGCGAACAGAGAAGGAGAAAGAAGACGCGACAGACGAGAGCACAAGAGACAGACGAGGGGAGAACGAGAAGAATACAAACACAGAGGAGCAGCGACGAGAGAACCAGCCTCGCTCGCGACCTCAAACGACTCATACAGAGACCATGATGATGTCAGGGAGGTGACAAAAGATGCAAACAAAGAAAGAAGAGCGAGGAAGGAAGAGGGAGACAGGTCGGGAAGACGCCGAAACGAAACACTGGTTAGAGGTTCGCGATCCGTAAAAAGGAGGACGAAAACGCAAAAGAAAGGACCTGTCGAGTCTCACCTTCGACTTCTGCGTCTTGAGCAGATTCCCCGTTGTCGTCCCCGTCGACGCTTGCAAGTTCTTCGTCTCCTGAGAAGGAAGGGCCATCGGCGTCGTCTGAAAGGATTTCTTCGTCTTCGTCTTTCTTCGCTCGCTTCCGGAGTGCAGGCTCTGTCTCTGCTGTCTGTCTCTTCCGCGGAATTAACCGTTTTCTTTTCTGCCCTGCTTCTTCCTTTCTCCGCCCACGACTGCCGCCTCTCGGCCGCCCAGACCCGCGCGCCGCCATGGGTGCTGTTCTCGAGACGGAGAAGGCGACAGGACAGGGAGCCAGGAGAAGAGCCGGAAACGCGTTTCAGGAAGGCGCCGAGAACGAACGAGACGAGAGAAACGCAAAAAGAAGAAACCGGAAGAGAGGCAAGAAAACCGAAAACCTCAGGGGATGGGGATTGGCAAAAGAGAGTCGAGAGAGGAGGCGTTGGCGAGACGGTCTAGAGGGAAGGCGCAGTCCGAGAAAAAAGGAAAAAAAAAACGATTTCTTTCGACGAAAAAAAGGGAGACAGAAGGGAAAGAAGGACAGATGGCAAAAATTCTCACTTGATCCCGTCGGTCCCGAAGAAACCCCCACGAAAAAGGCTGGACAGCTTCTCCGAAGCGAAGAAACGCCCAGAAGAAACGGAAATGAAAACGAAGAAGCGAAAGAAAAAGTGTGACGAGAAAGGCGCGAGAGAAGCTGCGAAGGAAAAATACGCGGCAAACAGTGGGACGTATTAGAGAGAGCGCTGCATGCGCATGCATGCTTTACAAAGAAAAAAAGACGCGGGAAGTCAACGCAGAAAACTGAGAAGAAACCGCACGAGGCCGGTGGACGTCGTCTTTCTTTTCTATTTTTCCACTTCTTCCTCGACCAAAGAAAACCCAAAAAAACGCGAGAAGAGTCGCCGCGCGCAACTGTCTCCCTGGTGTGTTTCGCATCTTGCGTTAATCTCTCGACTCCTCTTCCCCTCAAACTTCGTCCTCTCACTGCTCTCGACCGTCTCTTCTTATTATACTTGGCTCTTGCGGGCTACACTGTACTCCACAGATACGCATACCTGTGTACAAGGGAGAGAAGCAGAGCACTGAACTCATGTAACTTCGACATATTTCTGCATCTCTATAATCACATACACATATCTGTATTCACATATCTACGAATCTCTACCTATCTACATATCGATCTATCTACATATCTCTGTATACGTATATATGTATGTATATATATATATATATATCTGTGTTTGGTCACGAGAAAGGAAGGAGAGAGAGAGTGCGAATCTGGAGCTGAAGAAGTTTTAATTTCCTTGCAGCTTTTCCAGAATCGCAGTCTCCTTTCGTCTCCCCTTCTGCCACCAAGGTCTCTGTCTGCTCTTTCGTTATTCTCGGCGTTCGTTGTCCTCTCTGATTTTCTCCTATTTCTTGTTCCTTTGGTGAGCTTTCTTCTCTCTCCCCTCGCTTGCCGTCTCCTTCTCTCCCCGTTTCTCTCTCTCTCTCTCTTTCCTTCTCCTTTGTCTTCTCTTCTTGCTTCTTTTCCCTCGTCTCTGCCTCCCCTCTTCCTCTGTTCTTCTCCAACTATAAGGCGGAGGGACAACGGAAGAAACGTCGAGCACATGAGGAGTCTGGCTCGGCAGACGGTCTGCACTTGGAAGGCTGAAAGAGGCAAGAAGGCGCTGTTGAAGAAGCTGCGAGTTCTTTCGTCCAGACTGTTCCCTTCGTTCTTCTCTTTTTCTCGAGCGCCTTGCTCCGCTGCTTCTTCTCCTCCGCCTCCTTTGTCTTCTTCGTCTCCTTCCTCGGATCTTTCTCGCTTTGCTTCGTCTTCTTCCCTGTCGCTTCCTGCTTTTCCTTCCTTTTCTTGCCTTCGTCTTTCCTCCTCTCCAGATTCCGCTTCCTCTTCTTTTCCTCTCCTCCCTTCATCTCCGTCTGCTCTGTCTCGTTGTGACTTCTCGTCCGCCTCCACGATTCCTCCCGGGAGGTCGACAATGGGCGAGAACTCCCTCGGGCAAAAGTACGGCAGCATCGCGGAGGCCTGGATCGACGAGTTGGGTCGCGATGGAGAGAAAAAGTAAGGTACAGGCTGCGGATCGAAGTGGACTTCAAATGGTGGAAGGCACGTCCTCTCTCCCCAAGATGTTCTTGCCTTCTCCGTTTCCTTTTTTTCTTCTCCCTTTTCTCCCTTTTCTCCCTCTTCCCCTCTCTCTCTCTCCCTCTCTCCCTGTCTCTGTCTGCCACTCTGTCTGTTTTCTTTCTCTCCCAATCGCTGCTTCTCGCTCCCTTCCCCTCCAGGCTTCCGCCTTTCGCGTCGTCTCTCTCTCTCTTCTCTGTTCGTTCGACTCTCTCTTCTCTGTTCGTTTGACTCTCTCTCTCTCTGTTCGTTTGACTCTCTCTCTCTCTGTGTTCGTTCGACTCTCTCTCTCTCACGTTCTTGCCTCACTTCCTCTCCTTTCTTCTCTCCTTCGAGGTCTTCGTGGTACGACCGAGCTCGGGACTACTGGGAGAAGAAGGACGCGACCGTCAGCGGCATGCTGGATGGCTACGACGCGGTTTCCACCGTGGACTTGGAAGCCTCGCTTTGCTTCCTGGACAAAGTGAAAACTCTGCCGGCCTACAAAGGAGGAAGCTGCAGATTCAATTACGCTCTCGACTGCGGCGCCGGCATTGGGCGAGTCACAAAGGGCTGTCTCCTCCATCGCTTTCAGCAGGTGACACTTTTCCCAAACAGGTCTTCCCTTCTAATTGTTGTCTTTTTCTCCATTCTCTTCTTCTTTTTCTGCTCTCTCTTTGTCTCTCTCTCTTTCTCTGCATCCCGCGCTTAGATTCCCTTTCTCTCGCTTTCTCTCGCTTTCTCTCGCTTTTTCTCTGTCTTTCCCCCCAGTTCCTTTTTGCCCCGTTCTGCCTTTCTTCGCATCTTTCCGGGCATTTCATGTGTTTTTCATTTTTTCTCGTTTTTTCAGGTTGACATGGTGGAGCCGATGGAGAGATTCTGCCGCTCGGCGCCCGACTTTGTTGCTTCGGAGCGATTGAAGGACATTTTTCAACAGCCACTGCAAGAGTTTTCTCCGTCAAAGAAATACGACTGCATCTGGCTGCAGTGGTGCATCCTCTACCTCACAGATGCGGACCTCATCGACCTTCTGAGTCAGTTCGTTTTCTTTCGCGATCTCCCCTCGCGTTGGTTCCTGTTTTCCTCTTTCTTCTGGATCATTCCTCTAACGCCTGTTGGTCTACAAACACACTCGCCCCTCCTTCTGTCGAAGAGGCCTCTTTCGCTTTCGTGTACATGTTCCTCGCTCTTCTTTGTCTCTCCTCTTTCTCTCTCTTCGCTCTCTCTCTCTACGCGAAGTACCGGTTGTCTCTCTTCTCTCCCCGCGTTCTTGCGTATCCTTTCTTCTCCTCTCTTTTCTTTCCATCTTTCCTTTCCAGTTTCTCCTCTGTCTCTCGCTCGTCTTCCTCTTTCCGACGCGTGTCTGCGTTTTAAGTCCCTGTGTTTGCTGCGTATCTCCCCATCGTTCGCTGCTCTTCTCGAAGCGAGAGACAGAGGCGGCTTCCGACGTTCAGATCCTCGGTGGCTTCTCTACCCCAACAGTCCCTGTCTGTTCCACTTCGCTCTGCCAGCGGGAGAGAACAGAAATCGAGGAAACGCCTTTTTCCTGTATCTCTCAGCCACGCATAGCTTCAGCATGGCTTTGCTTCCAGCCTTCTGACTCTGTTGTCCATTTAGGTGCAGAAGACTTGACATAACATTTATTTATCGTTTATTTACAAAAGGGTGTATGTATTTTTATAGTTACACACATGAGGGTATATAGGCCTGAACTTGATCGTTTGCTGTGATTGCATTCACACTCGTGGAAATAGCTCTGCCTGCAGAAAGAATTAAGGCTTTTCTCTGCTTTCTTCGCTTGAAGATTGGGCCACAGACCCAACACTGGAGCAAAAGAAATAACCTATCACCTTCGAAACGAAGACTCTGAGCGAACAAGAGGCTTCAAAAAGGATAATCCTTTCTCTCGTCGGAGCCGATCCGTCTGTTGTTTCTCTCCATGTGCAAAGACGTCTGCTTTTTCGTGTGTTTTCTTCTCTTCCTCGCTTCCCCCGGACTCCAGGCTCTGCGGGCGGCTGTCGTTACAGGAGGAGAAAGGCTCTGCGCGTGCTTTCCCCTCTGCTGTGTGTTTATTCAGAACGATGTTCGGCTGCCTTGACGGACGGTGGTGTGATTTGCGTGAAGGAGAACATCGGAGAACTGGGCTTCGAAATTGACAAGCAAGACAACTCAATCATGCGAACAGACAAGCACTACAAACAGCTGTTCCGGCAAGCTGGCATGCGTCTGCTGCTGGACATGCGCCAGCCGAACTTCCCCAAGTCTCTCTTCCCTGTGAACATGTATTGTCTCAGACCCCTCGACGCGAATCCCGCAGGACAACCGGAAAACGCAGAAACCACGTAGTCGAAACGAGGACGTAGGACACAGGAAAACAGAGGAGGGACAAAGAGGGACAGAGAGGGAGAGAATGGAGAAGAACAAAAAAGACGCAGAAGGCGAGAGCGATTGAAAGCAAGGAAAGGCCAGAACCTGCGAGAGAGAAAAAGCAGGATACCCTGTGTAGAGACGGAGGTCGAATGCCAGAGAAGCAGAGCGCGGCTGCAAGACAGAAACAGAGAGAAGAAGAGTCAGAGCAAAGAAGAAGCAGAGAGAAGAAGAATGGAAGAGTTCAAGAAGACGGGGAGGTTTGGGCTGGGAGTTAGAGAGGTCTCCTTCCTCGCGCGTGTCTCTGGGGGCTGAGGGTTTCAAAGTTCGAGTCGCAGCAACGTACAGGCATAGTTTTTCTCTTTCTGTCAATCGTCTAACAGGGTCCGTTCTGTCTGTCGCGTTGCGTGTGAGAGAACTGGGGGGAACCGGCCGCCGAGACTTTTCGTCATCTTCGACCCCGTCCACTCGCGACCACTTGGAAAACGTGAGCTTCTTTCTCCCCTCGACGCGGATCGCGCAAATGGCTTCGAATATAAGCCGAAACATATCGGGAAAGCAAAGTGTGAGACCGCGTTTGCGTTTTTTTGGGGAACTCGAGTCCAACTAGAAGGACGCACAGCTTATCAGAGAATGAAAATCAGACATTCCAATACCTACGTGCTTAAGTGTCTACACAGATACAAATAGCTACGGAGAGTTATCGAGATACAAGAAGGCTCCAAATGGATATGAATAAATAGACAGAGATATATAGAGATACAGATGTAGACAGAGAGACAGTGAGATAGAGAGATATATGGAGGCAGGTAGAGTCGATGGAGGTAGATAGAGATAGACAAGGTTAGAGATATGGATACAAAGTGATGGATGGATAGGTAGATCTAGAGGGATAGACTTAGGTGCATCTATAAAGGTAGATGTAGTTAGATAAGTATAGATAGGCAGATATTCCTGATCAGCGGAAAGAAAATGAAGATGGACGGACCTAGATAGACAAATGTAGATCTAGGTGTCTGTCGAGGCAGTCGCCGACTGTTCTGCGCGCACATGTACTTTTGCAGGAATGTGTACATTTGAAGAGAAAGCGTCCTTCGGGAAGAGAGGCCGATACGGCTTTTCTCGCTGCAGAGTTCGTCTCGAGTTTCCAGAACCATTGCGTTCCGCGTTAACGCCGTCAAGGGTTTCCGTGACGTCTGCTTCGCGCGCAGCGTTCTCTTTTTGATAGTTGCCTTTGTTTGAATGAACTCCGCGAAAAGTTGCAAATCGGATGTTCTTCGACCGACGGAGAACCGCAGAACCTGACACGCTGCTTCTCGACTTCTAGTTCGTTTCCTCTAGGTAGGAAGTCATGTAGCAGCACCGTCCAGAAGAGCTAGCTCCCGGGGACTTCCACCTGCTTTTGAAAGTGAGTCCTGGCCCAGAGACGCCCCCAAGCTTTTTTTGAAAGGCGTGGTCGGGAGAAGAGAGAGAAACATGGGCTATGGAGTCCGTCTGAACTTAGTAGAGTTCGAGAAGGCTAGAGGAAAAATCGTGAAGGTTTTAGAAAGAAAACAGAGCCAGGAAACGTCAGAGAGGCAAGTCGAAGGCCGCAGAAACGAGCATCTTGGAAAGAGGAAACTGAGAGGGAACGAGGAAAGCTGAAACCGACAAAAGTGCATGTTCAGGCTGTCTTCCAGCGGGCGCGGAGGGCGAGGACAAGAGAGAAGAGAGACAGCAAGAAAGGCAAGAGAGATGACGAAGGAAAGACACGAAGACCGCAGACTCGAAAGAGAGCGACAGGGGAGAGATGGCGGCGGAGGGCCTGCTCTGGCGCGAGAGAGAAAAGCAGCATCTCTCAGTGAAAAGAAATTGGAGAAGCAACTGAGCGTCTGGACAGAGGGGAAGAAGAAAACACTCATTCGGAGTTCGCTGCGTTTGTTCCTTCGACACAGCACAGAGGCTGGGCTTGCGGTTTTGCTTTTTGAAGGAATTGAACTGCATCTCTGAAAGTAAATCTCCTTCAGAGAAAACAGCGAATCGGGACGAGACGAAGAAACGAAAAATCCAGACATACGCTGCATTTCCTTCGTCACCAGGAACCCCTTGCCGCACGACGACGACTCGCCTCTCAAAGCAGTTAGCCTTGTTTTCGCAGAAAAAATTTTTAAAAATGAGGAAAAGAAGTCTCAACCGAAACCAAATCAACATCTGAACGCGCGACGTATCCTACAAAAACGCCCCTGCAGGGACATACACTTATAACTGTTGTATAAATAAAAACAAATACATATATATATATATATGTATATATATATATATATATATATATATATATATATATGCATACTTGTACGTGTACGCACATCTACGTGCAACGCATACATATCCATATACCCTTGCATATATATATATATATATATATATATATATATAAATACATGGATCTAGAAACATATCTATACACATGAGCAGATCTACATCTGGATGAGTATACGAAGACATATGTTTGCACAAATTTTCACAAGGGTATATCTCTGTATGAAGGAGTTTGGATTCTCCCACCCGGACACAGTGGTGTCCAAGTGGACGGTTGCTTCGACTTCTTTGCTTTTCTCAAGATGAGGAGCGTTCATATCCAGAAGTATCGGAAAGACTGTCTGCTTTTTTTCTTCATTTCTCTGACGACGAAGATGACTTCGTAGGCTCGCGTGGGCAGACCCAGGAGCATGTCTTCGAAGGAGAGATCCGGACTGCCTGTTCGCTGGCACAAACGAAAAAGAGTCTCTGCCTCTCGGACCTGAGAGCGGCTCTGCAAATTGGAGCAGAACAGCGCGAGAAAGTCCGCCAGAGATACTCTGTCTCTCTGGATGTCGAGACCGCACAAACCCCACAAGTCGCTCGCGAGGCTGCGAAGCTGCTCCTGTCTTGCCTCCAACCTTCTTCTCTCAGCCCGCAGCTGCGCTCTCTCCGCCGACACGGCCGCAGCGCGAAAACGCGACGCTTCGCTGGCCCCTAGAACAGACAAAGAAGAGGATAGAGAAGAAGGAGAGGAACAGAGAGAAGAGGAAGAAGACAGAGGGTGGCTTTGGAGGGAGCCAGGTGAGGGAGCGAGAGGAAGTGTGGACGCGCGTTGCCTCCCGCTGTCGCCTTGTTTTTTCTCGGATGTTTGTTCAAGACGAGCAAGTTCCTCGTCAATTGCTTTGCATCGATTCAGCAGATTCTGCATTTGGTTATCGTCGTTGAGGCCGGCGAGGAGCTCGGACAAGTTTGGACGAACGTAGACTCCGGCGTCGACGAGAGCGAGCTGTTGCACTGGGAGGACGTCGCCGAGGGGGTCGTTGTCTCGCGACTTTTGAGAGTGTTCTGTGTCGGCTTCTCCGTGCTGCTGGTCTCCTCCGTAGGGCCAAGAGAGAGACTGGAGCAAGCTGGAGAAGTGCCTTTGAAGAGGAACGAGGACGCCCGCGTCGCCGCCACACTCCTTTGGCTCTCCTTCCTTCTTTTCGTCTGTCTCGGTGAGATGTCGGCCGCCTTCCACGTCTCTCCAATCAGACGCGAAGCGTTCATTCTTGTGGGGTGAGTCCCTGCTCCTGGCGTCTCTGCTTCCACTGTTTGCCTGCCTATGTCTGTCCTCTTCTTCGTTCTCCGAGGCGCGCTGCAGAGCCTCGTCGAGAACCGAGTAGGCGCGGAGAGAAGAAGGCAACGGCAACGCAGAGGCAGACCGGACGTGCGAGGAGAAGACAGAGACGAAGCAGTGCAAGCTGGCCTTGAAGAATGCAGAAATCGACATGTACCGCATCTCCTTCACATCCCAAGAGTACAGAGAGTCGTCGAGGGCGACGTCCCCGCCAGACGCTGAGAGACAAGAGGCCCCGGCGTCAGCTGCTGAGACTGGTGAAGAGGCGCTGGAGGCAGGTCGAGAAGAAGGCGAGTCAACCTCGCTTGGCGCCTCCATTGTTCTTCGCCTCCTCGATTCGTTCTCGAATGTCCATCGCTCTTCCTAAGTCCACCCGAGAGTCTGCATGCACTGGCAAGGACGAGCTCTCCTTGGGTTTGACTCACAGAACTCTTGGCTTTGTCCCTTGGCAACATCAGCCAACACAAGACCGCAAGAAGTGATAAAACGCTGAAAGGGGGTGCCGCTCCCCCTGGGATTTATATATATATATATATATATAAGTATAGTTTGATGTATCAGGTATCGGATACAAAGCTGGAAGCGTGTATAGAGACACCCACCCGCACGCATTTGCGTATATACGTGCACATGCATGTAAGAATATAGGTATATGTGGTTGCCTTCATATGTTCCCCGCGAGCATTTTTGTAGCTCTTTGAGACCTGGGGTGTTCCGATGTACGGGAGGCACAGAGGTCACACGACATCTGGCGATGTGAGACAAAGGTGACGGCGCGAAGAAAAGTTTCGGGGAGGGAACTTCATCCCCAACCGCTAGTTTTTTTGGGAAGCTTGGTGTCACGATGTCGATGGGGAAGGGAGGAGCGACGCCCCGAAAACCGACTGGTTCCGCCAGAAGACAGACGAGTCCGACCTGGAGGAGGGAGGCGCTTTATACGTTTTGCGCATTCACAACCTACTGAATTTGAATCTAGAAGTTACAGACGACGACGGTCGCTCGAGGATCCTTCCGACTGGGGAACGAAGTGCGAAGAAAACAAGCTTTCTCCGCACGAGCGGTCTGAACAGGGTCCTCCGCTTCTAGAGGTAGCGCACGGCTGAGGGCCGAGGCGGCAGGGGTAAGACGCACAGAAACGGAGGACGATCTGGGGAAAAGGAGCTTCCAATGATACAGAAGGAACAGGAAGGACGATTTGAAAGGGCAAAAACCATTTTTCACCTCGGCAGGGTATTGCAAATGCGCTTCCCCGTTGAGCTCGCTGTGGCGACAAGCGACACAGTAGTCAGCCAGATTTCCCCGTCTCCAGCGCCCGCAAATTGAAAGTTGTGTTGAATCTGTGGTTTTCTCTCAGGCGATAAAGACTCGAGTTGAGCGGGGCGAGTGAAGAAACACGATACTCTCGCTCTTGCATTTTTGACGTGGGGAGTTTGTCCTCTGTTTGTTGGTAAAGCAACACTCAGATTGAAAGTGACTCTTCTTGCCCGCTTGTCGAGCATTATCGAGCTTTCTGGGTGCGCGATGGACAGTTACGTCAAATCGAAACGCGCAGCTTTTTAAACAGCCTTTCCGCTGAATATGATGTTTTCGAGATGGCCCGACGATTGTCCCCATTGCACCCTGCTTAACTCCTAAACACGGTCACATCCCCAGCGAAAATTTGCGAGGCACTACAGGGAGGCGAGTGCAGTCCAGTCTCCTCAAAGTCAAAACGCTCTCTAAAAACGAATCGCATTGCGTCTTTTCTCAGTTTTTGAAGTCCAAGACGAGACAGAAACAGGGAGAAAGGCGGTGAAAGAGGCAGACAACCAAGTGTTCTATGATTCCTGACACTGCAGCGCCCCCGATACTCAAGATCCTGACTGCTATACACGACTACCCCACTGGAGTGCTTCAGACAGCTAAACGCATTGGAATTCAATATCCTACAGACACTCCTGTTTTCTTAGAATCTGTAGTCATTAACAGCGTTCGTTCAGTCTCAACGTCGATCCCATCCGGTGCTGAAATCTGTGTCATCAAGTGTAAGTAGGGAGGGCATCTCCATGTCCGAAACCGCCGAAAGCTGGCACCGTAACTGGTGCTGAGGCTATGCAGAGGTGAGAGGGAGAGGACATTGCACACAAGAGAAAGGCACAGAAAATGGGACGCACTTCGAGAATTTGTCCAATGCAAGGGGCGCAGAGTCATTCAGGATCGTGGAAAAATCTTCACATAAAAGTGAAGACTGAGACGGGTCCGCTGTTCAGTCTGGGAAATTGGCTAATTTTTTCGACCGTGCAAGAGACAATCAGTGGGATTCTATGAAGAAAATCAGGGATAGAGATAGCAGGTTCCTCGACAGGAAAAAGGTGTATGCTGGAAATTCGTGGCAAAGGCGACAGCAACGCCCTCTGGCCGTTGCTTTTGAAATAACTGGCCGTTGGGGAAAACTGTCGGTCGAGAACTAAAGCGGATGTGGTAACGATCCAGGAAACGGTTGTGTCTGGGGCGCTGCCAACGATTCTCATGGGGAAATTATCAAGTTCTCTAGCTCAACAGAAGGATGGAAGGGTGGGTACAAGAAACAGATAGGCACACGTCTGTGCGACAGTGTGGGGCTGAGTTGGTCATTTCTAACTCTTCACAGGAAACAGATTTTAACGAGTGGAGTTCAAAGGCGCAGTTCTGGAGGATGAAGTGTGTTTGAATCTTTCCGAGTGAAATAACTCTCTTGGATGTTTCTTGGAAATGGATACACGTAGACGAAAGGTGCTCCGCGGCTCAAGAAAAAAACGCGGAGAATCTCGACAAGTCACGAAAGAGCTGGTCATTGAAAACAGGGGTAAACGCTTCGTTGTTGGTGTGACTGTTTAACATGGCAACGAGTGAGGTAAGTGTAGAGAGAATCCAGGAAGCCTTTTCGGCTGACTGAAAAAGGAGTTTCTTCCAGTGTAAGAAATCACATCATTTCGTAAAGGAATGCAGGTTCAACGAGGAGCCTCGCTGCTCAACGGACTTGCGCCGTTATCTTATTACACCCGGTCCCTTTTATCTGATTACACCCTGTCATTTTGTTTCTGAGTAAGAAGGATTTCCTTGACAGCAACAAGGAATGTGAAGGCACAGGATACTACATATCCACAAATCAAGTGAGTTGTGTAGGTTGCAGGAAGCGAGAGACGCCTTTGAACGGGCAAGCCCTTCTCCCCCAGAACAAGGCAATATATTTTCATTAAAAACGGGGACTTTAACGGGGGCGTATTTCCCCGTGTACCAACCAGTGGCGGCAGTAGTCTAGGAAAGCGTCCTTGTAAGATCGTGCTTGAGGTGAGGGAAGAGCACGTTTTTATTAAGAAAAAATCGGGCTAAGTCCGCAGCCCCATCCTCTTGACCGTAACCAAATTCTCATTTGTTTCCCTCTGTGCTCATTTCGAGACTCGAGGAATGCTCGCTAGCATTCCCCACCTGGAACGAGTTTCCTCTGCTTCCTGGGCTACGGTGTAAACAGATTTTTTCTACGATTTTCTAAAATCCCAAAATTGATATAGAGGCAATGACCAATGTGGCGACGAGAGTTCACCGAGTGTAGGCCGTCTCTTCAGTTTTCGTCTGGAAATGAATGTATTCCACGGACAACTTTTCTAAAGCATTACTCTTGATAACACCCGAACACCAGTGCAACTGCGTACATGTCGCTCTGGATGTGCGTGTAGCTTCCCCAGTTGTCGAGGTTGACGTCCCAGAGACTTTTGCTTGACACACGAATTCCCTGCCCGGCATTCTCGGCAATGACAACTTGAACAACAATTTTAAATCGTGGCATTTGCTGCCGCATGGCATGCATTTCCTCCATGACGCGGCCACTCGCTTGCTGAGCCCAGATGGGAGCTTGTTGTGCGTCGAAGACTTTGTCTTTGAAAAACTCGCTCATCACCGTTTCCAGCATGCTCTCAACTCGAGAAGGGAAAAACTTTTCCTCTTCTGAAGGGCCAAGGCGGTAGGTGCACTCGTACACTGTCATCGCGTTGCTGCCACTGCCACCGAGGCCGGACGGTGGACTGAACCCACCGACTCCGTGATGGGCTGAACTCGACATTGCCACCGCTAGAAACGTGAGGTAATTTGCGAGAGATGCAGCTTACCTCAGGCAAACGACGTGACTTGCTCGACACGGAAGCGGGAAAGCCGTCAGACCACCCAGCTCTTACTAAACTGGCATCGAATGCAGGCCGACAGAAAACAAACTGGGATGGGCACTGCCTCTCTGTCCACAGCTCTTTCGGGAAGCCTAAGGAGGAGAGGTAAGGAAAACGACTATCGTGTTCGGCATCCCAGTGTCGAGTGGAGGACTTGCAACGCAATGCTTCGTCTGGAAAACTCGAGGGTTCTGACCAGACGCCAGTTGTGAGCGCTGACCCTTAGAGGTTGCACTTCCAACAACTGAGATATGTCAGAAACGTTTGCGATAGAAGAATGGAGGTGCTAATATTTTGTCAAAACAGGGATAACACTTGCGGTGACATGCCGCCAGAGCGGAAGCCTCCTGCTTAGAGATTATTAAGACAAAACAGTTCCGTTCACTGTGCCACTGCATTCCCCCTGAAAACATCATCAAGTTTTTACCAAGGAGACAAACATGTGTTTTCTGATAATGCGAAGGGGTCGACAACGAAGAAAGCCGGAAGCGTGACAAGAGTCGATAGAGTCTCTAGACTAGGGGATGAAAGTCGAACGTATTTGCCGTCTGTTTCAGATCGGCGGATCTGTGTCTCTGCTGTGAAGGAAGAAATGGGGAAACAATGCATGCACAAAGACTCAAGGAAGGAACAGCGAGTGTCTCACATATCCGGATCAGCCCGTCCGCTTTACATGGCAGAACAGTCACCGAGTTCGTTGACGTGCAACAAAACCCCAACGATAGGCTATCCTCGCCAACTCATGCCTCACCTTCAGGCTTTTCTTCCTTTCTCAGTTTCTTGGTTGGTTCACTAGACTCCGCATCACAAGAAAGCACTTCTGTTGAAAGTACTTTCGTCGTTTTTGTCCTCAAGGGAAAATACACCACTTTCCCGGCGGATGGACCTGTGGGGCCGTCGGCGCTAAAAGCATCGTTCCGCTGCCTTTAGGTCGGTTGTCGGTTGTTTGCTCACCAGAACATTAATGGTACCGCCAGTGATTTGACAGAGCGCCTCACTATCTAAACCTTCTACAAGGCCCCCTTTCCTTCCAGATTTATCTGGACTGTCCTTGCTAGAAGTTTTTTGTTTTGCGCGCGCATGTTCGTAAGCTCCGCATTTGGGCGAGAAAACTTCACAAAGTGTCTCGAGAAGAATCAGAAATAGAAGAGTGTAAATGCGCCGGCGTCCGTCGGTCCGCTGAAAAGATGCGACGATAAATGTGTTGTAAGACTTCATCACGCAGTTGAATGGCAGCATGCTGTCCAGAATTCCGTTATGATAGTGAATTTCAGCTGACCTTTCTGCACGTAAAGGTTTGGATCATTTGCAGATAGTTCCGCTCCTTGCCTTACAGCACTGGATGAAAAACGTCAAGCTTACATCGTGAAAGGTCCCGTTATCGTTTTTACAGATAAGGCGATCGCGTGCATATTCGTACAGAGCGACAAAAACGCGAGGAGATATTAGTGCAACACGGGGTGCTTGCTAGACTCAATTGCAAAAACAGCACGCTACCTTAAGCAAACCAAGATGTTAGGTTGATTTTGTGTCTTTGAGGACGATAGGGATAGCCGAGGGGACAGTATGTTCCACCATCTCATGAAGACACTGATGGTGGTTTGGCACACATCACTTTTCCAGTAAATGTGTCGAACCATGCAACAATCTCTCATACGCTTCGCCAACTGCTGCTGTCGAGTAGAGTCAGGAAGATCTTCAGCTAGAACGCGAAGTGAGAGTAACTGTACGATGCTGAGAAAAGAAAATTGGAAAGACTGGCGACGCTATCGCAACACTAAAACGATGATCCGCGCTCCAAAAGAAGCGCTTGGCCTTTCCCCCTGCAGTCGACGCAAACCGTCTAATGTATTTCAAACTGCCGCTCTGTTCAGTAAATGATTTGTAGCCTCCTCAGATACGAACCTTCGACTATTCTCGTTGTGACAGCCCAGCTACCCTAAAAAACACGACTCATTCGCTCGGCTGTAGCTATTGACATACTCTTCTGAGTGTTTACCTTCACTGACCGAATTTGCCACTAAAAACGGCATGCATCCCGTATGTTTTCTTAGTGCACACTACAGACACAAAATTTCAGCCGCCTGACGCATCCCACGCGAAAACACTTGCTACAGCGTGTTTAATGTGGACTCACATAACCAAAACTATTGTAGTCTGTTCCGCACGCTAAACTGGAAGCAAAAAGCACGTCTGCTGTCTTTAGGAAACAAGTCCTGATCCGGAGTTGTCAAAGTGCGAGGGATTTTCGGCGCCGATATTTCGAAAGCCAGCATCTTCTGTTTTGCTTCCCACTCTTTGTTGTCTTTGGACAAGAAGTGCGTTTGGAGAAAATGTGAGCCTTGCTACTTTTTGGAGGGCTCGAGAATTGACCAGTGAAGCACAACTCCTCGTCCGATAAGCCTTACAGACCCCAGAAGCCAAAAATGAACTTACGGTACGAAACTCCCGAATTACCTTGGACGGGCTAGAGACGAATCAGGTGTTCTTTGGAATACTGTAAATCCATGTACATATCAGTGACGCGCGGAAATCTGATTCATAGTACAAGAGTTTGTTTTCCCACAGAATCTCCGGTGCGGCAACACTCGCGAGTAGCCGCTCCTCACATCTGTGAGGAACGGCACCGCAAAACATGCCTGGGTGTTCCATGAGCGGCACGGTGCTTGGCAAAAAAGACGAAAACCAGCATCTTCCGTTTTGTGTAACTGTCGTCCAGAACTAAAGCGTTGAGAGTTTACCCTAGCCTCAGCGACGCCCGCACGAGACACACACCCAAACAAGCTGCACCCCATCAGACAATGAGGATGATCCGTAAAAATGCGACACCGAGCAGACTCGGATTTCCCCGACACATGCCAGCACGGACGGCTCTTGTACCACTAGGAAACAACCTAGTCGCCTTCAGAGGTCCCATAGCATGTGCGGCTCTTCAACGATACAAAACACTTTGCCTTTTTCTCGCTGTTCCCCAGAAAACGCGTCCGCGGAGACAAAGACCCGTTGCATTGACAAACCTGCAAGGGCAACTCATCAATAGTGTTGTGCATTAAGTACTGGCTTGACAGTTCTGACTTCTGAAGCTACTGAATGGTTGGGGTCTTGCTGACCTTGATGTCATGACCCCGTCTGTTCATGGCTTCCCGCATGTAAACAAAGAGAAACGAGTGGTGTTACGAGCACTTGTGGGTTCGGACTCCGAACAAAACGCTTTCAATCACTGGCAGGGAACGGCAGCCCAAGATACAGTTGGCTGCGGGTCGGATTCCTTCCTTTGGGGACATGTCGAAGTGTTTGCGGCTGCGTGAGCTCGCTCCGAACCTCCCGAAGCGTTTAGCATGCAGTGTTGCCCTGCACTGCGGTCTGTCTGAGAATTCCCGTGATCAACGAGACCATCTTCTGTGGCGGCGATTCCTGCATAGCCTTGCCCACATTCCCCACCTTCCTGTTTCACCTGAGCAGGGACCTGTCCAGCGAAAACGGGAGAGCCTGCAGGCGACGCACGTGCATCCACTCCGGTGGTTCCCTGGACAGATGACGAACCACTTGGGTTCCGGCATGGCATACGACAGAAATGCCTCTGCTCTTGAGATCCGCCATGGTGCGAAATGGGGTCATTTGCATACGGCGGGACGCCAGGCAAGCGACCAGAGCTGCTTGGAACTCCCGCGGGAGGTCTTTCATACGCCGGTCGCGGAGTCAATGAACGAATGTAGTCTTCTCGGTGCGTTCGACTCACGTGAATCGCCATGGGATGAGCTGCAAAGGCATAGTGAGACATGAACGACAGCCGAGAAACGTGTGGAACAACGGACAAGAACGATACCTAACGTTTTCTCACGTTTTCGACGTTGCATACAGTTGCAGGTGAAAGGAGTGTTCCGGTCATACACTAGTAGCGGAGCGCATTGCTTCATTTTCTCGTCAGGTTACACGCACTCTTACCATACGCTTCACTTTCTTGAGCCCAGATTGGCTTAGGAAGGCGACATGGAGTCGGGAATTGGGCGTTCAACATATACAGCCGAGGAGAAACTCGGAGACACAGAGACAATCATAGGAGCTTTTCTGGGCGCGTGCTGAGCGCTAGCACTCTCTGCCCCCACGCAAACGTTTTGCTAGACTTACGACACATAAATTCCTCGTTTCCGTGGACATGTCGCGGATAGATATCTTCCCCGTAGGGCCATTGACCTGCGGCCTTAAGCTGATCTCTTCGGAGTCTCGGCGGCCTGTTGAGAGACACGAAGACGCGTGTGTACAGGTTTTCATACACGTCGACGGACCCGACCCTTTTCCGCTCGGGATTTTCCATCGGAGTCCCTGTGTTGACAGAACCCCACCCGGCGATCACGTTCTCGGAGCATTCGAAAAAACTCGATTTTCACCGCGTCCAGAGTAGACTACACCGTGGACCCAGGTACAACATGCCGATTGGCACCTCTGGCTCTCTCGAGCACAAAACGAGGTCTCCCATGGAGCGCTTGTTGCCAGTAGGGGCATTATGAAAGCGCTGATTCCGGCCTTCTGTGCGTCAAGCCCAGTGCCCAGGCTACAATGATATTTACTTCAGCGTGAGCAGCCTTTCCTAAGGAAGAGACCCCACCACAGCCTCAAGTTGACAATGCGACCAATAGCTGTCAATACCCCAGGGCAGATTCGTGAACAAGGCAGAATCGTTTAGATCACTTACTCGTATTCAGACCGTGTTTCTGTGGTCCAGGATTCCGCTCCTGAATCATCATGTCCTAAAAGGCCGTATTTTGACAGCCGCACCGGACGCCGTGCCCAGTCCTCATAATCGTAGCTCTGTCGATAATGCGTTTCGTATTTCGATCCTTGCGGGAGTTCGGTGTAGAGTGGATGGGGAATGCGCCAGGATGTTAGTTTTTGGTCGTTGTGGGCGTCCAAGCGGTCATTTCGCCTGAAAGGCAAGACCCAGTCAGAGATAAAAGCACATCAGATGACTTGGTTAGATTAAAAACGCGCAAAATGTGGTGTTTCTCCAGCCAAAACGCGGTTAGAAGACAATGCTTAACCACAAGGACGTGTCTGCCAAGTCTGACCGCCATCACGACGACGAACTCGACTCCCAAAAGAAAACGTTTTCTGCCGGTAACACGCGTACCAGACTCTGGGGGATGGGCCATAAGCTGCGGCCGCGAAAAAACCACCAAAACAACTACCTCCACAGATCTAGCCGGGAAACGAGCGCGTCTCCAATATATATAACGAGTATCAACGTAGATGCACCGGCAGGGATAATCCCTGCATGGTTTGTTCCTACAGGACCTCTCAGTTTGACGTGAACCCAACGGCACAGCTTGACAGAAACGGGGATTGGAAAACTGCCTTTACATCCGAGGTTGTGACTTGCGATGCATCAACCGCATTGTCACAAGTGAGAGGTCAGCTCCCATCTTCGACTAGATGTGAACGAGTACGCATGTGCGTACCAAAACAAACACAACCACGAAAACGGCGCAGAGCGCACATTTGCTACAGATGACTACGCGCTTGTCGGAAGCTAGGTGGGATGCGGACAGGCACTGGCGAAGAGACGGAGCAGATCTGGAAACAGTCGCCCTTTGAAAAAAAGACTCTACATCGAAGAATGCCACCTTTTGTTCCGTACCAGTTGTCCATGAGGACATTGCAGTTGTAAGTTCTCTTTCCACCCCTGAGAGAGTTGCTTCCATGAAGAGATAAGCACTGCGGGACCTTTTGCTTCCACGGTTCCATTTTGCAGAGATGTCCACTGCGTTCCATAAAAAATTTCCCGAAATTGCTCTGTTTGGAACCCAGGGTTTTTTCGCGAGAGACACAGGGAGAAGTCCCGAACTCTTGCGGCAAGGCGCACCGCAAACTAGCTAGCGCACTCGATGCGACAGTTTCCGCTTCCGAAGAAGAAGCGTTGAAACCGGAAACTACTGTGGTTGAGAAGGAAATATCTGCGAGGGCGACAGGGAATCTCACGCGTCATAGCAAGACGAGAGTGGAAGGGAAAAGTTGAGCAAGGAAGTGGACGGCGGCGCGACGCTAGCACCGCTCGTGTGAAACGAAACCAGACGGCGTTAAATGAACAGATGGAAACACGCTTTCGCAATCCTCTCGCGTCTGTACCCTCCGAGAATCCTCGCGCTTTCGAAAAGAAAAGCATTGGAGTGTAACCGCATGAGGTGACTCTGGAAAGGGTTCCCAAGCCGCAAGACAGCGACGAGGTCACAACCGAGACCCGAAGACACGCACGCGCCCCAATGACTTGGAGTGGAACAGCTAGAACAGCGAAGAACAGAAAGGACGCTGTTGTTTTCTGGCATTTCTTGAAGCAGTCCGAATCTATTTGACGAGGATGCCAGCCAAAAGAAAAGGAAGAAGCTATTCTGATTTCGCGCGGCCTTCTTGTAGTGCGCGAGGCTATCCGGAGGTTCCGCCAAACAGACTGAACAGTTAGCATGACGGCTGCCACCTTGTCGAGCAATTTGAGGGCCTGCCTATCAACTCTCGCCGCAAAACAAAGTCCTGGACGAGGAGGCACATGTGATGAGAAGGATGTATTCAATGGGGAAAAAGCGCTGGTCGTTCTTCGTACGAAGAAACCCCAGTTTTTACTGACGAGTCCATGATTTCCACGGGTTCCTCCAACAAAACAAAAGGGGGGGAAAAGTCCGGGTGTACAAAACCAGAGAACACGTCGAACATGCGCAGGACTTTGTAACTGTGGATATGTGGGGAAAACGTGGCAATCCTCGCGACCGACAGACGGGTGCGGGTGTGGACCTGCCCTACCGGGGACTACGAGAGATCCGTTTCGACATGTTGTAGGACTTCGAACCGAACAAGGATTTCTGCTCCTCTGCGCACACGTACACCCCTTTAGCATTGATGCGACAGCGTCAACAAATTAGCGCGAGGAGAAAAGTCTACAGAGGGCGAGAAATCTCAATTAGAGCGGAGATAGTCGCGTCGACATCATGTGCAGTGTCGACCCTTGGAACAATGCAGATCCCTTTGCAGGTACACGGAGCCACAGCTATGCTGTGCACTGCTTTTAAAGGCACTACAGCATCTGTAAGCCACACTTTATCAATCGATCCACGGAAACGAAACACTGCGAAAATCAATGCTCCAAACTGCACTCGACTGTCCGCGCTTCAGCTTGCTTGACGGCGCTGTGTCAGCCCCTGGAATCCAGCACGAACATACATTCAAGACTGTGTCCCGTTACGATTCGTGTAAAACTACCTGCGGTCTCTAAAGGTTGAAATGGTCACCGTGCCTCGAAAGTGTCGAAGAAAGTGAGAATCTCCCTCCAGTTTGTAGTCCTCTCTGAAGTTGGAGAAGTGTCTCAAGCGTGCTGATGTTCGAAATCCACGGCCTAATCGTTGAACGTAAAAATGCGCGTTTCTCGTTTTAAATTTCAGACTTGTTCTGTTCGTCTCCGGCGGGAAGGCGATCAACTCCAGAAAACCAGTGCTTCTGGTCGACAGCCGACACAGGAAGAGAAAAGCGTTCCCCGAATCCGTAGCTCTGCTTTGTTTTGAAAAGGATATTTTTCTAAAATTGGAGAGATTCTAGAGAACCCCTCCACATAGCAACTCCCAACGGGCGCACCTTGAAGTGAGGTGGTCCGCCCACGACCTGTGTGTCCAGGGGGCTCTCTGAATATAAGCGGAACTGAGGTTTCGAGCGAACCACAGGGATTCCAGGGAAAACAGGTGGAAATCGCCGAAGACCAGCGTCAGATCTGAAGGAAGAGTTTGCCGACAAAGACTGAGAATCACTGGAGAACGACAGTGGGAACCCGTTTTCAAAGCACGCCTGAATACATTGAAGGGTCGTGACACACACATATTGTATATGTGCATGCATATACATACACATGCATTCGGTTCAAGCGTATACACGAGTGAACAACTGCAAGCTCGTTGTTTGAAAAGTGTACACTTTGAGTCGGTTCGTTGGCAGAACAAGCCGTGGCAGAAACTGCCGCAGCATGTGTGAGTGAAATTCCTCTTTTCCGGGTCTTTCCACGTTCAAAAGCAAAGACTCGCCGCACACGAGCGAGGCAAATCCGCTCATTTAACAGCCTTCATGCGCTCTGTGAAAAAGCGAAAGGCCTTCCCGAATTCTTGACAGAAAACACGAAGACGATCTCTTCTACTGGAACACGAAGTCCCTCCCTTTCCCCCTTCCCGTCTGTGTTGAACAAGTCTGTCCTGCATCGAGTAAGAAGTGCAGAAGGTCGGAGAAAAACGTGAATGCGATGTCTCGTCAGAAACGACAGACGCGATCAACTCGGAAAAGAATCTGAGCGTTGGATGGAGAGGCACAAGAGACACAACACCCGCAGAGAAATCGGGGCAAGAGAGAGAGACACGAGGAAAGGAGCCTCTCCACCTCGAAGAGAGCGAGAAGACAGAAAAAAAGGAGAACTACGCCAGGTAGTTGTACATTCGCCTGCACAAACACCCGAGACATTGAGAACGAGAAAAAAGCGCGATGTTTGAAGAACCTAAAACGGCCACTGTTCAGTAGCCTCGCGTTATGCGCGCTATGCCAAGTCCTCCAAACACACATCCTTCCCCTCAGCAGAGCAGCTACGAGGTTATCAATAAGTGAAACAGGACTAGAAACGCTCGATGGAGAAACAAGTTCGCCTTCTCTTCTACACAAGGGGACATGCAAGCATGTATCGAAGGAAATGAATCGACACGAAAAAACTCAAGGTCGCAGACCCGTTGTCTATTTACATCGATTACACGCAAATAAAAAACACTGGCTACACGGTTCGTTTGCACGCAAAACCCTCGCAACGTTCCGAGAAAAAGATGGAGAGACAAAATAAATATACACAAATACATGCAGATAAATATATATATATATATATGTATCGCTGTTAATACGAGGGATAGCAGAAATCCATATACTACGCCTACAACATAATCGATGTGTAATAATCTTAATGCCATAGGATACTGAGATCCAACATTTGTAGATATATGAATACACGAATGCATGCATAAATATATATGCACACACATTAATATATGTATATATATATGAATACATGAATACATATATATATATATATATATATTGTAGGAGTGAAAGGACGTGGACGTCTGAGATGCGACCGTTTTGGGGAGCGCAGGGTGGGCGGACCTGTCGGCGGCATCTCTTTCGAGAAATTCTCTCTCGATGAGTTTTTCTACTCGCTGTTTGATGAGGGCAGGCGAGGGGCGAAATCGCTGCGCCAGGTGTCGAGTGACTTCCACGAGCAGGTCATTGTGAATCATCCGTCTGCGAGTCTTCATCACCCTCACGATCGCAGCTTCGACCCTGAAAGCAAGGAGAAAGTGACTGAACTGCACATTTCGCTGTCCAGGAAGTTAGACTTCCTTTGACTTGAACGAAGGCGTTAGTGTCCCCTCTGAAAACGTCCCCTTCAACTTCAGAGTGAACCGACCCCCTGAAGCCTGGGTGTGCGAGATCCGCGCCGTTTCGCTCGGACGGATGCAGAAAAACACCGTTCTCCCTCGCGTGGAAGGCGTGCGAAATCCGCGAGAGAGAAGGCGACAACGAAGGAAACACAACTCGGATGCATGGCGCGTTCTTCGAGCGTCCTCTGCGGCGCTCAGAGGCGAACGGCCTTCTCGCACCCCGAGAGCGGCGTGCTTGGAGTCATGCCATCCAGTGACTGGTGAGAAACACCACCGAAGACGAACGACGGAAGAAACGCGACGAGAAAAAACGCGGCGTTATTCGAAACACCGTATGCCTGGTAGACGTATACGTTCGTCCGTTTCCACATCTTTTCCGCACAACACGAGAAACAGTGTCCAGGAAACGCGGCGAGCTGCGAAACGCTCTCGGCGAAATCGGAGCCCGTGCGTTCCACGCTGCACCGAAGAAAGGCGAAGGGAGGGAACGCGCGGACATTCCGGCCGTTGAGGACCGTTGGGAAACAAGGCGCAAGGAGACAGGAAGACTCATCTCTGCCTCTGGACGCATGCGAGTTTTATCCGTCTGATACTCGACTGCAACGTTTAACATTGTGAAACAAGACTTCCACGAAACGCCACTTGATCGACTCCAGCCTCTCGAGAGTCTCTGAAACGCGGCACTGCGGATGTTACCCTCTACGCAATTCGCGCAAAACATATCTGATGCGAAAGAAATCCCTGCCACCGGACTCACAATTCTCCCCTCAGAGCAACGTCCTTTTCGCCTCCTGCAGAACTGAGCGCGCGTTATCCTTCTTCCAAACGTTCGCAACTGATGTCTCTTTTTCGGCACATGGTAGGGCACACTTTCACATTTCGCTCGCGACCGAGGTGGAGAATTTCCTTCTCTTTCACGATTGCTAAACTACGTTTCTTCCACATTTTTCATCTTTCGCAGAACTCTGCACTTTCGCTTCCCGGCAGAACCTCTGTCGCCTTCTCCTCACAGGTAGTTTCGGTCCTGCTCGACACTCGACGGGACATCGGCGCCAGCTTGCGCCTCCAAATGCGGAGTCGCCCACGCGTCTGCGGCCTCTCCACTTCCAGCGGCCGCGGGCACCGCGACGAGGGGAACTCGAACTCGCCTGAGCTTGTTCGTGTAGCTTAGATTGACCTGGAGAAAACACGAGGCCGTCTGCCAGTCGAGAATTCACGTTCGGTGAAAAGCGCGTTCCCCAGGCGCCTAGGCTTCGTCTTTCGAAAAAAGATTTCGGTCGAGCCGAGGGATTGCAGCTAACAGACGCCACGGATGCCCACCACGCTCATGCACACGGACAAGAGGAAGACGAAAATTCACGATTCAACGACAAAAGCGCCTCTGAAATACATGAAATAGAGCGTTCTCGCTCCATTTACGTATATATATATATATACAACCACATATAAAATATATCTATATATATATATATATATATATAAAGATAAAGATGTACATGAAGAAGTATCGAATATGGATCTAGTTTGATACGGAGATGCATGCACAGAAACGTCGAAGTCTAACACAACTTGGTCCACCGCTCTGCAAACAAATTTACATATATATATATATGTATGTACTCGTATACATGTGTACACATCCATGGAGACATCAGTGTGTTTTAGAGTCGTGAGGGTGGACGAAAGACTAGGGAGAGGATGCAAGACAGAGGCAAGCAATGGTCGTTTCTCTGTTTCTTCGTTTTTCACGTAAAGGACGACAGACAGTCCGGTTCCAATCAACCTGCAAGCGGCCAGCAGCACAGAAGACGAAGGACAGCAAGTGACGTCTCCCCTCGCACAAGAGAATTTCATCTCTTAACTTCCGCGGAGAGACGAACCGTGAGAGTGTCCGAGTCTTTCAGCTCGGCCGCATTCGCCGCTCCTGCACCAGATGAGGCTCGCAGCAAGATTCTGAAAACACAAGGAACGGAAGAAAAACAGAGCACATCTGAATCTCTACACAAATACACAAACAAATATAAACAAGCACATATATATGTGTGAACATATGCACCTTCAGTTGATATACGCAACTCGATTCTCAGAGACGCACACGAAACATCTGTGTTCGTGTGAAAGTCTTTTGGTGTGGAGAAGAAATACTCTTTTTCGCACTTGCATCGAGGCGTGGTGAGGCTGATGAGATGTCTCTTTAACTCCGCGCGAGAGAGGGAGGAAGAGACAGCGAAGAAAGGCTGGAGAAGGTCACTGACGGAGACCGGCGTGGAAGGGAAAAAGTTGAATGCGAGAAGAAAAATCATCTGCAACGTCGTGCACTCGAACTCGTGGCGACTGTGGAGCAACTGGCCGCGAACACTCGCCTTTCCCTGCAAAGACAACAGGGGCAAATGTCCAGATTAGAAAAGAACACAGACGGAATACGAAATACTGCCGCTCAGATAGGGTGACTCCAGATGTAGACACGACCAATGCAATGATCCATTTGATTTCAAAGACCAGTCAGCAAGCGGACCTCTTTGTTCACATTCGAGACAAGATCCGTCAGTTGTCACAGTTCTTCTTCTTGATCTCACTCTCTCCTCTCTTCTTCCTCTGGTCCTCTCTCATCCCTTTCTCCCTCCTGTTTCTTCCACTCTCTCTTATCTCTTGTCTCCTTCTTCTCTCGAGTCTCTCTCCCCCCTCGCCTATCCCTTTCTTCTCTTGCTCAACCTGTCACTTGCCGACTTCACTTGTTTCCTTCCTTTATCCTTTGCTCTGAGTTTTAGACCGACTTGCGCGAGGTTCCACCTGAGCACCCGGCCGTTGTGACGCCCCAGGTAGAAGGCCTCGAAGCGCGTCGCTTCTTCGGCCAGGAGACTCGGCAAAAGTTGAGTTTCGGAAATCAGCGTCTGCGCATCCACTGGCCATGTCCCCTGTGTGATCACGCGCACCGAAAACTCGAACTCGCCACGACCTTGCGGAACCTCGCATCCCCACACAGAAGAAGAGGGAGGACAAGGCGCGAAGGAGGAAGCAGAAGAAGAGGAAGAAGAAGAAGAGGAAGAAGAAGCAGAAGAGGAAGAAGAAGCGGAAGAGGAAGAAGAAGCAGAAGAGGAAGAAGGCAGAGGCGTGGTGAAGGCCGGCGACTCGGGACTGTCGGATGCGTTGGGGTCGTTCGGCGACCGGACTGTGTCGTCTACAGGTTGGTGGAGAGCGGAGGCAGAAAAACTGCCAGAAGCAGAGGCGAAAGTCCCTGCGCGACGCGCAATCGCGCGACCGAGTTGCAGGAGGCGCGCGTCCAACAGCGAGACAGGACAGGCAGTGTCTCTGGAAAGAAACAGACGACGAACGAGAAGACATACAACTTACGCAGAGAGACGTATGTTTATCGATATCTATCTATCTATCTATCTATCTATATATATATATATATATATAGATTATATGGAAATAAACATGTGTAAATTTGTGAGGAGACAGATAATATATATATATATATATTTGAAGAAATGAATAAATGCATACATGTATACGTATAAATATATATATATATATATATATGTATATATGTATAGATATGTATATTTGCGCATGTTAGTTTGTCTACATACACATTTATGAATGATTGAATGAGAGCATACACGTGAATATTTGTTGTCTATCATACCTCTGGAGATCTTCTCTAGCGTGGTATTGCCGCATAATGTCATCGGATGCCTGCATGTCTCGGTACATGACCTCGAGCTTCGACGTGTACTGTTGTCCTGCGAGAAATCGAGAAGAAAATCGGAGGGCAAATCGAGGGAAACAAGAAGGAAGAAAAAAATTGGAAAAAAATGGAAAACAAATTGAAACCTCTGATTGCTTGGCGCCCTCTCGAAACAAGGAACGGGAGACGCGAAAGAGGAGAAGAAGAAAGAGCAAAACAAAGAGAGAAGCGAACAAGGGGAAATAGAGAAGCTGTGCGGCAGGTGGAATGCGGCTCTTCTCGTTCTCTCTGTCTCTGCAAAGAGAGGAGAGGGTCTGCCTCTGCATGAGAAAGAAGAAAGAGCTAAACGACAAATGCAGAGCAAATGCCGGACGCATTTTCGGAACGGGAGTGTGAGCACACCGACCGCATTCAGCCTTCAGTTTGACAATCATCTTCTTCTCCTCTTCTTCAGACGCGGAGCGGCCTCCCAGGAGACGACGGGCGAGGTGCTGAACAGAGAAAGGCAGGAAGACGGGCGAATCTTCTCTCCAATTCGCAAAACCCCGAGAAACGTTTCTCCAAAAATAATATATATATATATATATATATATATCTGAGCACATCTGCAGAATCTCCGCGAGTGCGCCTCTCCTGGATCCCTTACTCCTCGCCCGAGGTGTACATACACTCGCGACCGCCACGTCCCTTGTCTCTGTGGTCGCCAGCGCACAGGCAGATGTACGCAAAAAGTTGAATGCATGCGTGCATTTCTACACTTTTCTTGGAAAATGCATTTCGCTATTTACATATCCAAAACGGGTGCACGTTTTCCCCACAACAGAGTCTGCATCTCCCCACAACTGTGGATATATGTGAATTCAAGTCTCTAAGTATGCGCGATCAGAGACTTGAATTCACAGATATCCACACACACCTCTAGATAAATGAAAGCATGCATATATATATATGTAAATATATATATATGTAAATATATATATATATGTAAATATATATATATATATACATGTAAATATATATATATATGTAAATATATATATATATATATGTAAATATATATATATATATATGTAAATATATATTTATATATATGTAGATAGATATGTATATACGTGTCTCTTTTTCCCTCTGCAGAGAAGATGAAACAGATGAATGGGAGAATTGTCGGAGACTCTCGAACGCAGAGGAGTTGCGCGAGACACTGCGAGTCCGGCTCTAGTGTGCGTACACCTGACGTTCTACCGGTGAATTCGCCGTGGGGACGAAGCGACGCTTCCCCCCGAGGACGCCCGCGAGGAAACAGGGTTTCAAGAGGCGCATGCCTCTAGAGAGAGGACACTGCTCGAGTCGAGTTCCTTTTCTCTGGTGACGGCATCTCCTTACTTGCTTGTACAGGGCCTCGAAGATGTCTTTGTCTCGCAGGTACCGGAAGAGCACGAGCACTTCGTCTAGTTTCTGCTCCGCCTCCGCTTCGGACAGTCCGCGCATGCTTTTTCGAAACAAGTCGTCGAGGTAAAGCGAGAGGAAGCGCGCCGCTCGCGTGTCTTTGTTCAGAACGTTTTCAAATGCCTGAAGGGAAGGATAAGAAAAGCAGCTGGGAGACGAATTTCAAACTGAAAAAGTGCAATCGTCACATCTGGAATGGATTGCGCCCGGCGACTTCGCCTCGCTTGTCCCTTTCTCCTTCTCTCGCTTCTCTCTGTCTTCTGTTCTGACGCATTCGTCTCTCCTGTCGCTCTCCCTGTTCGCTTTCTGTTGCCCTGTGTCTCATTCAGTTCTCGTTCTCCCTGTCTCTGCCGCGACATGTCTTCTGCTTGTTTCTCTCTTTCTAGAACCGTCTGTGTTTCCTCGCACCGCCACGAGCGCGCCGAAGGCCTCTTTGCTTTCTGCAAAGGCGCGAACGACGATCTGGTCGAACTTGGCCTTCAGCGCGAGGAAATTCTGCACAAACGTCACGGGATCGCGAGTCTTCTCCGGGTCGCGGACGATGGCCTCCCCTGAAACATTTTAGGAGACGTTAGAAAAGTGTTGAAAAAACATTGAAAATGCCCATGCTCTGAAGCACTGGCTAGCAAAAGGCGCATGGAAAGAATCCGAGAAGTGGCTGAAAAGAGAAAAGTTGGAGGGACCCGGTTCGAAAAAAGGTTTGAAAGGACGTTCGATTGAAACGCAACATTCAGAAAAGAACGCTTGGCCTCGAGGAACGAATCATGAGGAAGAAAAGACCGGAGACTGTCTCCCTGAAAGAGTTCAAACCGTTCACAGGACGCTGGACATGCTGAGGAAGAAGCGAAAACGCACGAGAGAAGAACGCAGGGGCGCGGACCTGAGGGAAACGTAGGAAGAAGGACCGGGAACTCGAAAGGAGGCGAGCGAAGAGCGGGAGACAAAAGACAGAGAGAAAGTAGGAAACATTACCGTATTTCGTGATGCTCTCTTTCATCACTTGTCTAACTTCCTCGAGGGCGCCAGGGACCGAGGAGAAGAGACGGTGCATGCGCGCGAGGTCTGCAATTTTATCTGCCTGAAATAAATGCGTGCAGCCTGAGTTCGGATTATAGACGAGAGTCTTGAAGTGTTGGCCCAGCCAAACGTCCTCCATGAGCGCTCGTAAAGGCGCAGTCGTCTCCAGGTCAAGATACTCTTCCACGCGTCTCGCTTCCTCGCGAATGCGGCTTTCTGCCTGAAACACAAGGGAAACAGCAGTGCGCAGCAGAGTCACCTTTCAGCTCGAGAGAAACAACTCCATCAAACACATGAAACACTCACCTCTAACTCGACAACAAAGAAATCCACAAAAGGCACATATTATTCGAGCTCCTCTACCAAGAGGCACACGTAAAATTTGCAGAAAAAAGTAAAGAAAAGCATAAAAAACCAAGCACGCGACACTTACTCAAAATACAGTACATCCGTACATAAGAACACGTACACAGAGGTATGTTTATACATATATATACATATATATGTATATATACATGTTTATATATGTATATATTCATATCTACAGGAATGTACACGCACTGATATTCGTAGATTTCCACACTCAGTCATATATATATATATATATATATATATAAATTTACATGTAGAAAAAAGAGGCAGAAAAAAGAAAACGTGTGTCTGTTGTCGCATGTCGCCTGAAATCATGGCCTGGCCGCATATGCAACAGAAGGTGTGGGGTGTCTCTGAGGGCTGCAAAACTGACTTCTAGGCGTCTGTCGAGGGTCTCTTAAAAATTTAAAGTTATATTGAGTTATCTGCATGTGATAGTTCGATCAAACCAAAAGCTCTCAGCTACGACAATTATGATGGCTATTCCTACAGGTACTAAAATCTTTAATTGGTTATTCGAGAAGTGCGCTTTTCTGAGTTTCGCCTTACCTTCTGAAGGAACTCTGGAGAGGAATTGTACGCGATGAAGTCCGCTGCTTCGCGAGTGTAAAATTCGCGCGTCGCAGCCAGGAAAGGTGCCTCAAACTCCTCCGTGTAAACCGGCCGATGAGCATGCAGACGCAACTGGGACAGCATCGCAGTCGCCTCCCGCATCACCATTCGGTCAATTTGATGGCCCTGAAAAAACAACAATGGATACACATATAGCAACCTATATATATCCATAAAAAACGCACATGTGTTTCTTCGGCTTTAGCGTTACATGCACATTATATATATATATATATACATCTTCATAGGAGAGTCTCCGAAGAAATATCGCAAGATTCTATTGATCCATGCATGCAACAGTTTCCATGAAGATATTTAGGTGAAGCTCACAAGTGTCCATTAGTATTTATATAAATACACATACATCCGTACATATACATGTATTTACATATACATATATATACATATATACATATATATACATATATATACACATATATATATGGATGTGCGTGAGGTTATGGGGGGCTTTATGTCTCGAAAGGCGTCTGTCTACAGGTAGAAGAAGTTGCGGTTTGCAGAGAAAAATGCAGAGAGGAAGGCTCCTCTTTAGAAGGAAATGCACGCGGTCTTCCAGCTCCAGACGCCAGGTCCTCTATCAGAAATGTCGAGTTGGGAGAGATATTCACGAGTCGTGGTGCGCCATCTCTCGAGCGGAAAGTCTTCTTCGTCTCCTCTCGATCGCTCCATCTGATCCCCGCATAAATTTCTTTGAATATGCCCAGATAGGCAGTGACAGGTAAGAAGCAAGTTTCCCCAGAGTTAGACGCGAGCGACCAGCTACGTAGGCAGAGAAGGGTGGCTTCAGTTTCTTGACCGAAGTCGCAACGCAGGTGGACTTCGACAGACGCAGAGGTGAATAGGGCTCCGTGTACAATCCAGACACGTGGATGGACTTGAATCCACGTAAATCCGAAGAGAAACATGTACAGGTGCATTTGCTGCGTGGAAGAGATACCGCGAGAGGAATGTGGAGACGGCGACACAAGTACATCGGCAACAGGGAAGTTGTGAGCACAGATGGGGGAGGTTACGACTCTGCGCAGACCGAGGAGTCGCGAGAAGAGGAGAAGAAAGGAGAGAAGAGAAAGAGAAGTTTCGAGTGAAGTCTTGCCTCTCTCTCTTTGCGAATTCTGTCGAGAAGAAGGTGCCGAAATCTGAGCTGAATGTTCGGGTGCTGCAGAACCGTGGAGCAGAAGAGACTCATCCCCATCGAAAACGAAGGCGTCAAGTGATGCATCTCGACGTAGTGTCTGCAAGGTAAAACAGAAAATGAGCTGATGCCGAGGAAGGTCTCCACACCCAGACGAAGCGAGAGAGCGTCAGAGAAAAAAGGTAAGGACACCCGTATGTAGAGCCGAGCACACACCTGAATGTCTGAGAGGCGCAGTCCCGAGCGAGAGGAACAGTCGCCTGTGTTTTTCTTTCTTTTGTGCGTGACTTTGTTTGTCTTGTTTTGGGCATGCATGGCCGCCCCTTGCACAAACAAGTGAATCTCTCTTTCGTGCTCCACCGTTTCCCAAGCCTGACAACGTCTCTCTTGTGCAGTTTCTCTTCGTTGAGTTCTGTTCTTCTTCTCGAGTCTCTCTCCCCGTTCTCAGCTCTCGCTTCGTCGTCTTCGTTTCTCTTCTTCTCTGCAGTCTCTTCTGTCTTTTGCCTCCTCGCTCGAGGATCGCCAACCTGCGAGTCTTTCCGAGTCTGCACTTCTCTTCAACTTCTCCGTCGCGCGTCTCACTTGTCTAAGTAAAGCAGAACGTCTTTGATCATCTGCATGTTTACGCGGTGATCTCTCCACTTCTCCAGCAGAGCCGCGAGAAAGAGGTCGTCGTCATCCTTCTCCGCAATTTCACTTGCCACCGCTTGCAGATGCCCTTCCACGCACTGTCGAGCTCCATCGTACAGGAGTCGCCCTCTCTTGTTGATGACCAACAAGTAGGCGTATCTGGAAGCAGCGAAAGGCGAGAGGAAAGCGAGGCTCTCCAACAGCCGTGAAGACACCCTCGCGAGACACGGATGCGAAGAAATCGTGGCGTGCATGCAAAGAGAAGCAAGAGACACACTGCAAGCCGCTCAGAGAGGCACCGAGTTTCATCTACGCAGACAGACACAGCGGGGCGCTTCTGCGTCGACACAGACAGACGACGCAGACAGAGAAACATCTACAGCTCGACAAAGACCTATACAAAAGGACGGAGACAGAGAGACAGAGAGTGATGTAGATAAAGATTAGAGATCACCGCAAGTGGCCACCGGAGAGACAAACCCTGTGAATGCGCTCGAGCAACAAACGCAGGGATACGGTTCGCGAGCCGACCCCCTGAACGTCTCTCGCTGCATGCATGTGTTTCCTTTCCCATCTCTGTGTGCGCATGTGCAGGCTCCGCAGACGCGCAGACAGGCGTAGCGCTGTGAAGAAGAGAGCCTCTTTGCGTAAAGGGTGATCCGCGCACCGGTAGACTTCCTCGTAGCTGAGGGCCCCAGCTTTTTTAGCGAAAATGTGCTGAAACGCTGCGCGCAGAAACTCCCAACGTCGAGCGGCTTCGTCGCCGGTCATCGCCTTGTGGCCAAAAAGTCCGAAATCCGAGCTGGAGGAAAAAGAAAAAGAGGAAGAAGAGGAAGAAAAGGAGGAAGAAGAAGAGGAAGAAGAAGAAGAGGAAGAGGAAGAGGAAGGGCGGAGAAGCGAGGCGGCAGGACCACCCGGGGGGCGGCCTGCATTGCCGGCAGAGGCGAGGGACCTCATCTCTTGGAGCACTTAAGGAAGAGAGAAAAAAGGAAGGAAGGCGAAGAAAATGAGTAAGGAGGGAAAGGTGGAGGAAGAGAGGAGGTACCGACGAGAGAAGGTCTTGCACAGAGAAAGAGAATGACGAAGAGAAGCGCCGGCTTGTCTCACAGAGGCAAAGCAACAGAAGAAACCGCTGTTGAGAGGCAGGAAGCCCGGAAGAAACTCTCCAGGAAAAAGACAGGAGGACCCTTGAAGCAGAGGAAACGAGGGGAGGAAAGCAGAGAGAGGAAACAAAGACGCCAGATTCGAATGCGGCGGCGGCGACACGAAGAAGAAAAGAAAAAATCAAAACATCAGACGCGCACTGCTCTCGAACGAGGACCAAGGCCACCCGGCAGGAGACGGGCATCCCTGAGGTGACGGCGTCTCTCTCACCCTCCGTTGATCGAAGAGCCACCGCAAAAACTTGGAGAACCTGGAGTGACAGTCGACGCGTTTCTCCTGTGTGGAGAGAAACGTTTATCTCTGTGTTCGAACGTTCGTGGAACAGACAGGTCTCTTGCTCCCGAGATGCTCTTCTTCGGCAAGTGTCAAAGTCTCTCCCGCTCTCCACTGTCTGTGCGTCTCTCTTCCTGTCCCACTCTGGCGCCTCTCTGTCTAGTCTCTCGACCTTCTTCCTCCTGCCCCTGCTGTCGTTATCGCTGATGCCTCCGCTGCGCCGTCAAATCTCCGCTCGTGTCTTCTTCTCTTCCGATTTCCTTCGTCCGACTCGCCTTGTTGTCGTCTTTCTTCCCTCTTTCGTCTCCCCTTCCTCCGAGTTCCTCGCCTTCGCAGGAAACTCCGGGTGTGTCTCCTGATCTCCCTCGAGTCTAGCGAAGCCGAGGCGACCTCCAGCGGTCGTAGATCCCGAAGCTGAATAAAAGACTAAGAGTCGAGAACAGACAGAGACACGCATTACCGTCACTGTGTCTCCTTTCTCCCGGTCGTCCTTTGAGAAGAGCTCGAGGAGGAAAGGAGCCTCATCGTTCTTCCTTCAGAGCCGAAGAAGCTCGTCCATCCCCAAGGAGCCTCCACTTTTCCCTACCTCTCAAAACTTCCTCGCGGAGTTTGCCACCCTCCTTCCCTGCGGTCTCTCTCTCTCTCTTGAAGTCTCGCTTGCGTCCCCAATACATCGCCGCAAGTGTATATCCGTATTCACACACATATACACACGTGTATACACATACACGAACACTAAGATAAATTTATACATTCGACCAGCTTTTTCGCTCTTCTTTAATGTCGTGCTGGAGCTCTGCTGTTCCTCTTGCGCTGCTGCTTCCTTCGTTTCTTCTCTAAGTATCGTCTTCCGTTGTTTCCTCGCTCTTTTTTTGTCTCTGCCACGAGCAGCATAGGAGTGGAGTCGGAGAGGAAAGAGAGGCAGTCGAGAATCTTACGAAACCGGTACCGCCCTCCCTGTGTGTGTCTCCTGTCTGCGGCTCCTTCTGTGTGTCGAGGCGATCGAGGCGACGGCGCGTCCAGGCTGGTGTCTTCCGTGGCTCTCGACGGCGAAGAGAAAAGAAACGCAGGTTGAACGGCCGCGCGCACGAAGAAGTACAGTGGCAACTCCGCGGCGCTCGAAGCCGCGACGCCACTCCGGCACGAGGTGTACGTACACCCGGTGCGAGCGGTATTCTCGGCAAAAAAGTGGGCACTCGGCTTTCCGCGGCTGTCGTTCGAGAGTCGAGCATCGGCGGTATTGGCGAAAGGCGCGACGCGAGAGCAGTGTACGCGCTCTTTCTTCGCAGAAGCGAGAGGAGAAGACCACGTTTTCGAGGAGCAGCGGGAAAGGCGTTCTCGGCAAGGAGCACTCACCAGAGAACTGCTGGCGAGAGTGCCAGGGGGGTCACGGGAACCGGGCCAGGCGCAGCCGACAGACGGGAGGTTTGCTCTAAGAAAGTAGGTGAGAAGTGCCTGCTTTGCGGAGAGAGAAAAGCCCAGAGGTTTTTGGCACCAAGCCAAGTGAACGCGTTTTTGCGGGAGGTTTCTTGGGAAATCGAAGAGCTGAAAAAAATTCGGCGGGCAGGCCACCACGAGGAGAAACTCGCGAGCAGGTCAGTGTAGCTCGGTCGAGGCTGTGCCCACGTCGAACTCGGCGGAGAGCCGGCTTTCTTGAGGTATCATCTAACTGTTGACGGCTGGTGGCGGAGTCTTTTCTCTAAAACGGAAAAGATTTCGCCAAAAGAAAGAATCGCGCGCGTGCTTTTTGTGGTGTGCTAGCTCGGGAGTCTTTACGACAGAGCAGCGTGCATGTGCACGTAGCAAAGTATGAAAAGACAACGGGAACTTATTCTGTTCGAGGCAGCGGTCGGCCGTTTGCTGTGCCACTTTGTTTTTTTATTCTGGAAACCAGTTGGTGTGCCTCACTCAAGAGGACGCAGCGAAGATTTGCTCGAGAAGACCCACGAATTACAACGGCGCAACCACAGCAAAAAACACGGCCAGAAAAAGAGACAGACTCGCAACGAACCAGAGTGGTATTTCCACACAGGAAATTGGTTGACTCTAGAAGTCCAGGTATTGTGAATACTTGCACACACTATGTAGCGTCACATCATACGCACCTGTTAGTCTGAAACAAGAGCACTCGTTCGCGGGGGGATGTCCCTGAATTGCTCGCTGTATAAATGTACACGGGTACGACGTCTGTAAAACCTCGTGATGCTCATCGGAAATCACGAACGACGCAGTGCCCTACAGCGAACGACAGCAGGAAAAAGCGACTAACCATATATTCGCACGATTAGTACCGTTATCCCTGAGAAAAAGGACAATTCATAAGCCTTTCCTGGGGAGATGGTAGACGGGGTGGACGACGGGTTTAGATCACGAAGGTCTCTGTTTACCGGATCCCAGTTTTACGAGCCTTTCTTGATTTAGGTGACAATGCAAATGCCTACGGTCACTGTTCCTACACGGTTGCTTGCACAACCGGCGCGCCGTCCACCTGTTTCTGATGGTACGCATCCGTTTCGTTTGTGTGGTATTTTGCTCGAGCGTCGACACCGGTTACTCCGATGCCACTGATATACTGTTCCTTCCTCCGGTCGCGTTCGTCCGTAAAGGAATGAACCTGGAAAAAAGAAGCAGTCTGTCGCCAGCGAAAAAAAATCGATTCCGAAATATAATTGAAGTGCCGCGGTATACGCGTGCGTCGAGAGCCGCATCATCCGGTGGATCAACCCCTGAATGACAAAGAAACAGCACAAACATGCACAACTGGCGTGACAGATGCGCCGTATCACTACCTCCGATCTTCACTTTACTCAAAGGTCTTTCGGTGCCAGTATTGATTTCAATCAATCAAAGCATCAAATCAGTCACGCAACCGCGCAAGATCACTTGGAAACACGCTGGAGTGCTACAAAAATGCAAAACCCGTCCTCATTGAAGAAAGCGCCTGAGGAAAGCGACACGTTGCAGAAGCACTGTGTCGGCGCGCACGTTGCCTGGCGTTGTAGGGTTTCCCGTTATGCATCCGCCACACACCTCACGGTGACTTACCTCCCGACAACCTACTCAACATATCTTGTCTCAACTCGGTACTGGGTGGTCTGCGTCTGGCAATGTACCATCGATGAAATCCTAGCATGATTATCGCACATCCTGAGGGTACTGGTTGGTTAATTACACGAGTTGCTGTTATTGGTTTCGGTGGTGTCCTGAGTTTTCATTAACTTCTTTGGTGCGCATGTCTCTGTGCGATCTTGTGCAGGAGGTAAAAACTATATCTCACATTTGGTGTATCATTTCTATCATCGTTACCTCAAGTAGCATACGATTCGGTTTTAGTGTCTGTCGGCTGCGGCGACGGAGTTTGTTCCACTTGCAAGTCCACATTGCTCAAATGCCTCGAACGCTACGGTTTTCTGGCGCTATCTCAAAGAGCCTCTGTCTCGCCAGTGAGTCTCGCACTCAGTTGGGATGTGAAGAGGCGAACAACAAACTAGGGGATGATACACCAGAGCGACATACACAGCCTGATGTTGAGAGGATGTCGCTGCAAACGCGTACCATGGATTCATATCCAAGCGACATCAATGAGCTTAACCTTGCAGCGGTAACACCTTGTTGATTCGCGCCTAGCACGACAGAAGGAACCAATTGTACGGATAGGCGAGGGGAGAGGACAACGATGTAGTGTTGTTCAAAGCCACAAATAACGTGATTGTGCATTTTCCATGATCCAACTGGTATGCTCTACTCCACCGCGGGCAAGTTGCAAAACATATGCCAACGAGTTGGTGCACGGCAGGATTTGCCTTGTGAAGCAATTGTGGTCGGCACGAACCTCGACAATGTGTTGAGATATGCAAACACGAACGAGTGGATCCATTGCTAGGCGTGAAACGGTTTTCTCTGCTGTTGTACGCCACGTTCCGCTCCCATGTCCTACTGTTTTTCAGAGCAGTGGAGTGTGTGGTGGCCGAGAGGTAGCGCCCTTTGTGTGCCACGGTACCAACGTATTGTCCTTCGGCATTCCTGATGCGAAGTTGTTTTGGGGTATTGCCAGCCTTGCAGATATAACGAAGAGGTGGTGGATTTCGGTACATGGTCAAAAAAAGCCGTAATGCAAGTTTACACCAGGAACGGGTCGTGTGGGAGGCCGTCAGCGCTACGCGAGTCCTGCTGTGAGTGGACTTGCATCCGCAGTTGTTGGAGACGTTCGTTCAGCAGTTCTGACTCTGCGCCGAATACGACTTCGTGGTGAATAACGACGCAGCCAGCACGGTTATTGCGACATGCAGAAAGACAACTGCTGAAGGAATCTGTTAACCAGTAGTTGAATGTAACTCGTGCTTCCTGAGCGACGTTGCCGGCACTGTTACTCGTACACTAGCTTCATAGGCTACACGAGCACTCTATATTGAACGCATAGTGTTCGTCCGTGCCAGTGAGATTGATTAACTCTAAATGAGACTGTACAAGCTGACGACTACATTCGTTATGTCAAAAGAGCGCTCGCTTGCTTCACCACAACGCTTTCTTTGCCAAAACTTGTAATTTAAGACACTCTACCCACAGGAGATAATTCCTTTGTAACGCAGAAACTGAAAATAACAAGTTTGCCATTTGCCTAAAACTAGCAGAAAGTTACCTCAGTCATCTGCGTGCCGCAGACGCGCTCAACCAGTGTTACAACAGCGTCGAAAGCGCTTGCTTTTGTGCAGTCACCTGTCAGGTCTACGAAACACCGACAGCCAAACAAATCCCACATTGAGTACGTACCCGTGTTACTCTCCTTTCGTCTCCTCCTTGTTGCCCACCACCGTGCCGTCGCTTATGCTTGTATCATAGACATCGCACCCCACAAAAACCGTTGCCAAGAAAATTATCCCAGGACGTCACAGTTGTTTTTTTACGGGAAAATTCTGCATGATCTGAATGACGACCACGTTCTCGCCTAGGGACCAGCGGATATAACAATACGCTTATTCGAGATGACGCTTAGCAAGTATCTGCAGTCTACCTCGACAATGCTGTTCTTCATTAGTGTCCTCTCCAGAGCGACCTTAAATCGCAACTCAACGACGACGTATACCACACTCAGCATTGGAGAAACTGAGGCTGCTGGCGCCAAAAAGGGATTAACGATGATGTGCGCACGCTTTCTGCAGTTCCTCTTAGCAGTGTCGCGTCTCAAATGACCGTCCAGCTTTATCTGCAAGCAACGCCAAGGCCGAGTGTGACAGCCGGATCGACGCGACGTCGATTTCAGAGACGACGCCGCATGGTATGCCGAGTTGTTCGAATAACGAAACCGTGCTCATGAGTTTCGTTTGTCAGGTGCAACGTCGTCTACTCGATTTCAGCGGTTATCATTTGTTTTTTCCGGCCCGCCCTTTGGCGTCTCTCATTTTGGGTGCTCGTCCCGATCGTGGACTTCGGTTGTTTGGTTCGCCTCGCGACATTTGCTGCAGTTGTTTTCACAATGAGACTCCAACGCGAGGCCGTTTTCGGTCTGATGTTCGCTTGCGGTATGTGGATGTGGCCGAGCGAAGTGGCAGGTGGAGGGTGGAGTATTGTGGATGCCTTACGAAAAAGGTACGACACGAGTCGAGGAGGCGACGCAAACGGTGTCGATACTTCAGGTAAGGTGACGACAACAGTGTACCTCGATTGTGTATCTCGTAGCGTCTCGTCTCCCTCTCTTCGAAGATGGGCAGCAGCAGCCATTGTATATCGGAGAGTGTGGTAGTCTCTCTTGAACAGTAAACGGCATTCAGCATGTTTTGTGGTTGCTGGCTTCTGCAGCTACGTGTTGTTGATGTTGGCTTCTCCCGCACTAGACGTATGGGAAGTTATTTACCGTGGAGCCGCAGTCGGCGTCCTCCCCCAAGAGACTTGTATTTTCTGTTTTTAACTTTCGTGACTTCACCGGCGAAGACTTCGAGGTGACTACGCACAGAGGGATCATGCTGCTGCGTGTAGTGGCCGCATATGCCATGATTATACCCATGTTGTCGCTGTTCTTTGTGGGATATGTGTGTGCTCGTTCCTGAAGGCGTTGAAGATGTGATTCAATCTGAGAGTGCCATCGGAGCCGCAGAGGGGTGCACCAACCAGCTGGACATTTGCTTTCTTATCGATTCGTCTGGAAGCATAGGAATACAGAATTTCCGTCTAGTAAAACAGTTCCTCCACACCTTTTTAATGGTGTTGCCCATTGGCCCAGAAGAAGTTAACAATGCAGTTGTTACTTACTCGACGGACGTTCACCTGCAATGGGATCTACAGAGTCCGAACGCGGTTGACAAGCAGCTCGCGGCGCATGCGGTGCTAGACATGCCGTATAAAAAGGGCAGTACCAACACCAGTGATGGACTGAAGGCCTGCAAACAAATTCTGTTTACAGGTTCGCGCCCAGGACGCGAACATGTGCCGAAGCTAGTGATTGGAATGACAGATGGCGAATCGGATTCTGATTTTCGCACCGTGAGAGCGGCAAAGGAGATTCGTGAGCTTGGAGGCATCGTCACAGTCCTTGCAGTCGGTCATTACGTCAAACATAGTGAGTGCCGAAGCATGTGTGGGTGCAGTGGTACGAGCGATGATGACAGTCCGTGTCCCCTGTATCTTCGGGCTGACTGGGGGCAGCTCGCGACGGCGATTAAACCGATGCTTAAAGAGGTTTGTAAGACACTCCCCCAGGATGCCATTTGCTCGGATTGGTCCGCATGGAGCCCCTGCAGTGTATCCTGCGGTGACGGAAGCCAAATCAGGACGCGAACTGAGGTTTCTGCTCCGCAACCTGGAACACCAACATGTCCGGACTGCCCTGCGCCCATGGGAAGGACTTGCGTGGAACAAGGCGGACTTGAAGAAATTCGTGAATGCAGTGCGGGGGTATGTGCTGTTGACGCTGGATGTGGCGTCTGGGGAGAGTGGTCCGCCTGGAGCGCGTCTTGCGGAAATGCCACAAGGAAGCGAGAGCGAACGCGTTACAATGACCCACCACCCCAGGGGGCAGGCCGTCGGTGTGAAAATCAGGATCCGCCGGTGTTACAGGAGCAGACAGAAGAAGCAACTCTTGCTCCTTGCATAACTATACCGCCAACTCCCCCAGAATGGGCTGCATGGAGCGACTGCACTGTCACGTGTGGCGGTGGCAATCGGCATCGAGTGAGAAACGCACTGCCACCAGGACTGGGGTCGCAGAACGGAGAAAGTGACGAATCGCTCGTGTCCAAACTGTGGCCTGGGACAGATCTACGACAGGAGGAAGCATGTAATACCTCACCGTGTCCAATTAATGCAACTTGCGGTCAGTTTGAAGAATGGAGTACATGCTCGGTCTCATGTGGTGGTGGACTGAAAACGAGGTCGAGGAACCCTTGGAATGAAGACCAACAACATGGAGGACTATCCTGCGAGCAGCAGCATCCTGGTGGGCGGACGGAAACGATAACTTGCAATCCTCAAGCGTGTCCTGTGGATGAACGACCGGGGGAGTGGGCAGAGTGGGGGGAATGTAGTGTCACGTGCGGCGACGGAGTGCGAGAGCGCAGGCGCGGGAAAAGTCTAGTTGAGGCTAAATTCGGCGGACGCACCATTGATCAGCAGAATGAGGCTCTTCCGGAAGACTTAAAAATCAAAAACGTCGAGTATGAGCCGTGTTCGTATCCTGCTTGTGGAGGTAAGGCACTTGCTCTCTCACGAACATCTCTGAACAGTTGACACGCGATACCGTCGGAAGTGAGAGATGGTTATCCAACCGTAGACCCGCGGCTGCTTACTGACGTTCCTGTAGTTTGACAGTGTGGTTAATCGACCTTTTGCTTTTTGTGTGTGGATTGTTGCCAGCTTCCTGCACGTACGTCTGGAGTGACTGGAACAAGTGCGTGTGCCCGATGGGCTACCAGGCTAGACATGCAGCAGTCAAGTTCGATTATCGTAACAAGCCTTGCGACCTCCCAACGTTTGAAACGAAAGCATGCAGCTGCGGCGAGACAAATCCGGTGCCTTCGGAGGGAACGACTCCTGGTGCGCCTGGCGCCACCGGTCCGGAACAGCCAAACCAGCGCCCACTTCCTGAAGGTTCTGATGAAAACGAGACGCCGACGAACGAAGAGGGAGAACAGTCCAAGAAAGAGTCAGGCAGTGGCATAGCTGGGGCTATTGCGGGTGGCGTCATCGGCGGTCTGATACTGCTTGGCGCAGCTGGAGGAGCCAGTTACCACTACTATTTGAGGTAAGGTTATCAGAAAAGCGGTTGTGTCGCCTTGTACGAATGAGGCGGTATCAGAAGTCGCGTTTGACTGTAGTGAGGGTCGAATTGTGTAGGGATGGGGAGACACAGCAAGCCCAGAAGCATGAAGTTGTTCCACGCTACCTTGTCTGCGCGATCGATTTTCTCAAAGATCATTGGGTGCAACGCGATATGGCAGTCGTTGCGGGCCAAGAAAACGAATTCTACAAACAGGGTGTACAGGGGAAACTGCTCGCACGCGATAATTTTTGAAATGGAAGTTACCCTTGGGGCAGTGCTGCTTCATCTTGCGCAGGCATAGGGATGTTTAGTATCCGACACGATGAGCCTCCGGGTGTCTGTTTATCTGCTCTTCAGCTCCAGTGTCGGATCCCCATCCGCGGAGATAGAGTACGAAGCGGACGATGGGGCGACCAAAGTGGTCATGGAAGAGGAGAAGGAAACGCTGGTGCCCGTGGATGACGATAGTGATATGTGGATGGAGTAGGAGCACTGACGCTTTGAGCAGATTGCGCTGGTCCAGATCGCACATACCAGAACGTGCTCTGTTTTCTATTGGTGTAACGAAGCAGGGAAAAGCAGCACTGAGGTAATGCAGAGGAAGGGCAATTCGCCCGTCAAACGGAACCTCTACTTGCAGATCTGCATCAAAGGTCTCCGGACAGCAGCACGAATCCACCATGTTGGAAACTATGCGCGGCTTTATTCGGTGTTTACACAATTTGTTTCTGTTCGTGTGCATCAATTTCTAGCCTCTCTTGTCTATCACTGTCAAGCGAAATGTGTGACAATCTGTCACATCGTTAGCACTTTGCCCATATTACGTCATATCGCGCCTGCGGAACTGCGACGACTGCCCACGGTGCTGCAGCTCGTTTAGTCGTTTTGAAACGAAGCAAGACAACACTCACGTATGTTTTTCAGATGCAGCTAAAAGCCTCTACAGGTGCTACGTGATTTGTGTTCGTCACAGTGTGCGCTGTCCTGTGTTCAATAAATCGGCATTTCTGACGCGGCGGCACTCCAGTTTCCAGACTGTTTGTTTTTCTCGGGGAATGAGTCGGCGTATGCCAGTGTCGTCAGCTTCATTTCTGGGAGTTTTCCAGATGAACGAAGTGAATTTGTTTCAGCTTGTCTGACGAACCTCTCGCGTGGAATTCGGGACGTTCATGCGATGCCGACCATTGACGCGCGTTCGCCAATCTGCTCGGTGAAAAACCGGGCATTCGATCGACGGTGCCGTTCGTTACAACTTCCAACTTATTCTTAGTCGATGCAGTTTGCGACCACGCCTTGGATAGCACGCTGCTTCAAGATACGCGAGTGGCAGCTTGCGACACACGTTTGAACTTAGTAGGAGACCGGCACTACGTGTGCAAAGTCCTGCGTTTAGTTCTACAGCTAAGAATTCAGTTGTACAACTGGCATGCAGCAAGCCCAGGCACCTGACATGTTTGAGCAATAAACACTCCTTAAGTTGCGCCGATGCAAGTCTCCACACCTCGGCGGAACCGCAGCGTAAGGCTGTGGAACGGACCGTGCGGGATGTCGTCCGCGGACACGCCAGCCAAATGTGGTAGATAAGAAACACGGAATGCGGGGACTGTTCCTGATGGCTTGGTGTGTGCCTGTGGAACTGCATTGTCAAGATACAGTCTCGCTGTTAGTTTACTCGAGCAGGATTGCATTAACCGGTTTTTTCCGGCTACACCGCTGCGGAAATCGTCTTTCCCGTAGTTCCGTAGAACCGGAACAAGAGCGAGCTCCGCTGCTGCAGGAGCGCTTCGCCGGCGAAAGCCACCGACAGAAAAAGGTGAACATTTGCACTTAATGATAAGTCAATAACACCAGCCAGCCGAAGAGACTGAGAAGTCGCAGTTTGTTTGTGCCGTCTCTGTGGCGTCGCAGCCACGATGTCTTAAAACAGGACACCTCGTGCCGCACTCTAACCACTTCTCGAAGCTGTTTCTGTCTCTTTTCTGCCTAGGTCAGAAGGCGGCACTCAGCAGATGCCAAAGTCCTCTAAGCTTCACACGTCTGCGTATCAAACAGTAACTGTTCCGTGGCGACAGCGCCCCGGCGCTTCTGTCCAGTTTGTAAGAAGCCGCGGACGATTGATTCCAATTCAAAGCCGTCACGCACCTTGCGAACAAACCGCGCTGTTGCAGGAGGCAGGAACGCAACATAAACACTGACCTGAAGGTTTTCGCTGGTGTTCTGAATCTGTCAAACTCTCCCTTGACTTGCTTGCAGGTCTGTCGGGCGGCGGCTCCTGCAGTGGCGCTGCAAAACGATTTCGACATTCCAAATGTTAAGACCGTCAGCACGTTTTACGTCCAATTTTCAACTTTTCCGGTTATATCCATCTACGCTTTCCCGTGCAAAAGGTACTCAGAATCCTGGTCGGCGATCTGTGAGGACAGAGCGACTTTCCTTGTGCTGCACAATACCCGCGTCTTGTGTTCCGCGCTACACAAGCGTTTCTGAAGGACACACGCTGATCGCGGCCTATCATTTCTTCCTGTCTGAGTGTCCTTCTCACGGCCCAACGGGTGTTCAGGAGGAAATACAAGGCGACAAGACACACATCGTTGTGTTCTGGTTGATTCAAATCGGACATTGTTTCGCCTTCTCGAAAGAATCACGAATGAAACAAGTACCACTTGCCTCGAAGACACGGAGCGAGACTGAGAATCAGGTAGACCTCGACACTGAATCCATGAGCGTGATCTGTGTGGTTATGTTGCATATTAACATATATATATATATATATATATATATATATATATAATTGGACATGCATTCATACATGTGTGTGCATTTACACAATTTTAGATGGTAGATAGGTAAAAAAGTGTCTCCGGACGTGGTTAACGTTCATAACTGGATCTTTTCCAGTAACAAGGGAGTAGCGAGCCGACATGGAGGGTGCGCATCTTGAGACTTCAGCAGGGAATCCCCCACAGGAGACTGCTGTAAAGACTTCGTTTCCAGCTTTTACGGAAAAATTCTTTTTATGAACTGACCGTGTGGTACTGTCTATGTGGAAAGAACGACGTTGCCTTTCACGAGCTTGTACTGCACGTGGAGTCCGTCGGATCGATGTCACAGGAACAACCGTGCATGCGCCAGAAGAGACCGCGACCCCTTTGTGTGAAAAATCCGAAGCCGAGTCTGCCCCCTGAGGCTTGAGTATTGCTTGTCAAGTTCCTTACGTCTCCGTACCTCACTACCGGCTACTTGTTACCCAACCAACGGCGTTCTCTGATGGCCCTAAGCGGTGGGAGTTCGCTTGATGTATCTAATGCGAAGTTTCATCGTAGTGCAGCTTAATCTTTGGCTCGCAATGCTAAGTGCGTTGTTTCCACAATCGGCGACACTTCGTTGACATACTGACGCCATGAGTGGTGACGCACAGCTCTGCGAACCCGAAACGCTAAGTTGTCAACAAATCGAAACTCGGACGACGGCCAACGAGAGGAACCAGTTCAGTCCTTAGTGAAACCGCGAGACGAACGCGTTGCTGTCAGCCTTAGATTGGGGTTCTCCTCAGAAAACGTTCAGTTCGTGTCATTCACCAAGAAGGGCTGATTCCCAAAAACCTCGGGGTGAGGAGCAACGCTCAAAAAGAAGAACTCCTCCGAGAGGAAACACCTGGTCAGAAGCGAGTGTGGTCAGTACCGCCGCATCAGGTTCCGTTTTCTGGAAGCACGTCCCACCGTTCCATCAACAAATCAAACTGTTTTTCTGAGGGGCTCTGTTTAGTTGAGTTGATGTGTACAGTTCTGGATCGCAGAGACTTTGCACAGACAGACTTTCGCCTGAAACTGTGAGAAGCACAAGCATGGCCTCCCTGTGATCTTTCGTTCTCGGCGCAGCCCGCGTCCGGTGTGGCTGCTGTAGATTTTAGAGATAAAAGGTGACGTGGATCACGATCCGCACTGCTGCGACAACGTGCAGAAGTAGGGTTGTCGGTGGCTGTGAAAGTCTGCTTCAGGCTTTTTCTTCTTTACAACTCTTACACGACTCCTATCTACTCGTTTAACCGGCCCACTACATACTTTGGAGATCCTGGAACAGTGGTCATTGCAGACTGTAGATATAAGATTGTCAATGGAGTTAAACATTCTTCGTCTACATTTGCAATTCGTCTCAGCGCTTGGCTTCGGGTCGCGACGAGTCGTCGCCGCGGTATTTTTTTCACGGCGCATGCGTCCATATTTTCGCGTCTTTTCTCCGTGTTTGTCGCGGTTCTCAGCCTAGACTTTGGCAGGAGTTCTTTTTCTGTAAACCCCCACTTCTGCCGCAAGGCAATGCTGTCTTTTGTGCAGGGAGAGACGTTTTTTGCGTAGCAGGACGGTGCAGCTCTCGAGGAACAATTCGACCGATTTCGTTGACATGTCTCTGCCGCCACTCCTGTACAGAGTAGCCCCGGCAGCGAGTGTCCGTTTGCAAAACTTTCTTTTATCTTTCCCCGTGATTTCTGACCGCCTTTACGTGATCAAAAGAGATCTCTCCCCCGGCTGTGTAGACATCTGTCTTTTCCTTGTACACGCCACCCAGCACAGAAATCGGTGTTTTTCTCTTCCGCTGTCCTCTCTTTTCGACTTCGGCGAGAGTTCAACACCCTTCTTCTTTCCGTTTTTGAGAGTCGTCAGGAAACCCACGGTTTGCGACAAACGTCTGCGCCGCGAAAATTCCCTCAGACGAACGAATGCGACTTCACTTTCGTCTCCGAACGGCCGACAGGGACGTCTCGGCGCGGACTTGTCTGTTTTTGTGGAGGCCGCAGTCGACTTTTCTCCACGTTTCATCTCGCCCTCAAAGTGTCTTCTCTGTCACAGTTTCTGAGACCTCTTTTTGCTGGCTGTGTGGCCGGCCAGAAATCTCTCGCCTTGCAAGGTCAAACGGTTGAGCAGAAACGCAGACGACTCGGAACGTTTCTTTTCCTGCCGGTGCCCTCTGCGCATTTACCAGTTGCAGTTTCCTCTTGACGTTTTCTCCTGTCCCTTCCGAGAAACACAAAGGGGCTGTCTGTCGCGTCGCGGTGGGGAAGTCAAGTCTGCATGGAACAGTCCCTCTCTCGAGTGTACGTCGAATCGTGTTTTGCGTCGCGACGCTCTCTAGTCAGAAAGAACTGCGTTGTCTTGCCTCCACGTGACGACAGTCGTCGCGCAGGATTCTAGGTGCTGGTTCTCCTCTTCCTTCTTTTTCAGAGAAAAACAGTCACTCGCCTTTTCCAGTGGGGACCGGGGTGATAACCTGAGTCTGCCGGATCGCTGTGACCGGCAAAATGTCGACGACGCCGTTCCTCTGCGTCGAGACTTTCTGACTTTTTCCACGGCGTCCTTCGTCCTTTGTCTGTCTCTCTCTGACCATCTCTGCGACTTCGTGTCTCCTCGACTTCCGGAAACATGGAGCACCACTCGCGCTGCAGAGCCGCCCTCTCTGCGTCGACTTCTTCGCGCTCTGTCTACGACCCTCTTTTCTCCCGCGAGCGCCGACAGCTCTCCGACCAGCCGGAAAACGGAGAAGCCTCGGTTGTGCGTCCTCCTGGAAAGGTCGGCGCGGCTCGGAGTGCATCGCGCAGTCGCGGAACGGAGGTCTCTTCTTCAGACACGCACCCACCTCCCCAGCGAGAGGTCGGAGAAGCGTCTTTCTCTGCTGGAGAGGCGGCTCTCCGAGACTCGGGGAACTCGCTCTCCTCTCGCGGCTCGCGACTGGCGACTTCTCGGTGTGACACCACTCGCTCCTCTTTCGGAGAGACTCCCGGGTCTTGCGAGCCCCCTTCGTCTCGAGAGTCACAGAGTCGAGACGAGGACGCGTTCAACGCGAAGCTGAAGAGACAGTCCCGAAGAACTCGCAGCCGCAGCCGAGGACGAAGCGAGAGGGAGAGAGAAGCTGAGAGACGAGAGAGAGAAGGACTGGGTTCCAGAGAAGAAAGACACTGGAGAGAACGAAGGGAAGGGAGAGAAGAGAGGGGAACCGAGAGGAGAGAAGGGAGAAGACACCCTGAAGGAGGACTGGAACGCTTGTTGCAAGTCGCTGCTGGGGCAACCGCAGCAGCAGAGGAAGCAGAGAAAGCGCGACGAGAAGCTGCGTTGCTGCGAGCAGCTGAGTGGCAAAGTCGTGCGGAGGATACTCGCCTTCTACGGGGGGTGCCTAGGAGAGGAATCGTGGAGTTCTCTCCTAAGTCCCTCGACAAGGCCGACAGACCTCGAATCCCTGGCGGCGACTGTCCTTTTGAAAAGCGAGAGAACGAGCGCTCCGACAGAGAGCGAGGCGCCGCCAGCTGGGAAGTGAAGAAGGACCTGGCGGACGCGAAGGTGAAGAGCGAAAGCTTCCACGCAGCTACGAAGAGGGAGAAACGGGAGGAACAGACAGGGCTCACCCGGAGTCGGAATCCGCGAAGTTTCTCCAAGTCACCGAACGAGGAGCACGAGGAAAAACACCCATTTGCTTGGGGTCGACCCTCAGAGACTGGAACAGGACTCGTGAAGGATGACGCTCGACAGGGGCAGCATGAAACAGAGAAACAAGATGGTACTGAACAGCTATCCTCACGTCAACCGCGTCTCGGGGGGACATGGCGCGTTCGCAATGTTGCATGCACATCTGCCACACGGTCGACGTCTCAGTGGCGTCCTCTCTCAAGGTGGAGAGTTCCTGCTTCAGATAAATCTTCGTTGCTGTCCTCGTTTCTCTACGCAGGCGCCCATATCGATGTCTGTCGCCATCTGTGTCTGTAGCACTTTCCCATTCTCGCCCTCCACCGGTCCATAGGTTTCCATCTCTGTCGATCTCGAGCTATCAAAGTCTCCTTTTCTGCGTTTTGTGGTGGGCCAATCTCCACTTGCTGACGGACTTGCCTTGGCATCCAGATCTGCGAATTTCACTCTCACTGCCGTCTTGCCTATTCCACATGCTGCTTCTCTCTCCTGTCTACTCTCTTTCCTCTCTTTTCTCTCTTTCTCTTCTCTTTTCTCTCTTTCTCTTCTCTTTTCTTCTCTCTCTCTTTGCTTCTCTGCTGCCTGTCTCTGTGTTGTGTCTGTGTTCCTTCCTGTCCGCTTTTTCGTGTGCGTTTGCTCGGCGTCCTCTGTTCACTGGCCAGGTCGTGGACGTCTTGTTCCGTCACCCGCTTTGCAGAGTGTCTTCCTTTGACTTGGTTTCCAGCGTTGAGGCCAAATTTCGAGCCCTCTGGACTGCTCAGCGAGGACCGGGGCGAGAACTCGAGAAACGGCGTCTCCTTGAAGGTTCGGCGCATACCTTGGCACAGAGCGCAGGCGACTCACTCGCTTTACAAACAGCTCCGTTTCAGTCCACTAAGAGTTCCCGACGTTTCGTTCAAACGGACTGGCTTCCGCGAAAATGCGCCGCCGATGTGCGGCCACACACCTGGCCCCAACATGCTCCTCCCGTCTTCTTCGTACACTGGGAGTTCACAAATGCACCTGCAGACTTCAGTCCTCGTCTCTGCTACTCTCCCCGCAGCTCTTTGCTCCTCTCCTCTCTTCCATCGATCCTTCCGTGGTTGCGGAGGTCTCTGTATCGCGCATATTCATATATATATGTATATATATTTATGTGTTTGTTTGGAGAAATATCTACGTAAATGCACAAATACACGCAGATATGTATATAGATTGGTATGTAGATATGTATATATATGGATATATATATATATATATATGTATATATATGTATATGATGCTGCGTCTTGGGTTGCATTAGTGAATAGCAACTGAGGCGTTTTTTCACGTTGCTGTTTGAGGATTTGAGGAGTCAAGGTGGAAGGGGACAGCGTGAGAAAAGGCTCTTTTTCCGTTTTCTTCTCTTTGCTGTTTTCTTCCCTCTCGTGTGTCTACCGAATGCAGAAGCTTTCCTGCCCGGAAAGGAGGCTATGTGTGTGTCGCGACACTCTGACGGAAGTGGAGAGATCCCTTCGTACGTTCGTTGCCGCTTGAACTTGCGTAACTCTTTCAAAACAACGGCCGAATCCACCACCTTGAGTCAGTGAGGACCTTTTTTTTCCACGACTCTTTTTCTGCAGCACACAGAGCCCGCAGACGCCGCCATGCCCTCGAAGAAGTGGCGCCTCTACATGTTCAAGAACGATCGAACGAAACCTGCAGCAGAGGTCGCGAATCAAGAGCCTGACAGTGAGTGTCATTCCCCCGAACGTCTGTCAGACTTCGCTTCTCTCGGAATTTCTTCGTCTCAGACACAAGCACATCGAAATCCCTGTCTGTTCAGTTCTCCTCGATGTAAAAAAGTGTAGTCTGACTCTCTTTGGCTTTGCCGACGAGGATAACCACGAGGCAAAAACCAAGCAAGAAACGGTGCTCACATCCGTGGATATATGCTCGTAGGGTGAGTATTTCCAGATGCACACATACTTACTTTCATATATATATATATATTTATAGTTACATGCATAATATAAATATATATATATATATATCGTTGTGTTTAAACATGTGTGTATATGTGAAGGGCGACAGGACCTAAAGGGACAGCTGGAAATGACCAGAATGGAGGTCGCGGTCAAGGCCAATCGAATTTATTTGTGTCGAAATACATATACGGTATTTCAACATATATATACATATACATGATATATTTATATATATATATATATACGTCTGCGTATTGGGGTGGTATAGGGATTTAACTATATTTGTAGAAAGTGTATGAATATGAATTCATGTCTGCATATTTATACGTATATACAACCATACATGTTTATACATATATGTATTTAATATATATATATATATATATATATATAGCTGATAATTCTGGTCAAAGAGGACCTTTTGAGGGCACGTCGTAGGCTTTGCAGAAGCATGTTTCCGCTTTTCTTTTATTCGTAAAAAAGGGAATCTCTTTTCTGCGGCTTATGAACAGAGACGCTCCACCTCCATCGCCGTTCGTCTTTCATTTTCGGAAAAGACAATCGCGTCGCCGACATTCTCCTCATGCATCCGACGATCTCCAAACAGCATGCAGTTCTGCAGTTTCGACGGAAACTCGGAGACGTCAGGTGAGCAAAATGTCAATTTTTTGTGTTTTTATTTACTTATTTATTTATACTTAATATGTACATGTAGATGCGGCTTTATATATATATATATATATATACACACTCTAACACGTATATACGTATATATTTACATAAACATGTCTATTTACAGGTCTCTGTTTGTGTCGGTCCATCCATCGACCAGCACGTACATGTCCATTTTTCTAGAGTTGTTCGCGTCTTGTTTGGTTTGCGGTGTTTGAAATATGTCCTCGTTTCTTTATATATATATATATAGGCAGAGATGCATGCCGGTGAATATCTTCTGTTATTTTTTAGTATTTTCTCGACGCCAGTTTTCTCGTATCGTCTGTTGGCTTCTGTTGGCGTGGAACATTATCCACGTGACGTTGCAGTTGTTTTTGGGACGGTACGTCTGTGTCGCGAAGTGCAGCACCTCTCTTCCGTAGCTGTCTGCTGCTGTTCGGTTTGTTTCTCCATTTTCGTAAAAGCCTATTATCGTCGCACGCATTTTTCTCTCTCGCCCGTCGTTCATGCCTCTTCTCCATTTCTCTGTGTCGTTCCGTTTGTGTCCACGTTTCTTCCTTTATTCTGTCTCTTGTCTGCATTAATTTCGATTTCCCCCTTTTTTTCTCCGTTTTCCGACTCCTCCTGTCCTGTAGTTTCGCTCGCGTATCGTCGGTTTTCAGGTCTTTCGCAGTTTCTTCGTTCCTGTTCAAGTCTCGCTCTTTTGCCCCCTCGAGTCTCTCTCGAATTCCTCTGTGTCTCCTTCCCGCCCATATCCCGTCTTTCCATTTTCTCTCGTCTTCTTTCTGTTTTCCTCTGTTGAAAGTCCCTACATAATCGACCTTGAAAGCACTAACGGGACGTACTTAAACGGCGCGAAAATTGAGACGTGTCGCTACTACCAGCTCAGGTGCGTCTTCGTTGTTCTCGGGTGTCCGCGAAAAGATTTCCAGATCTCTCTGCAAGCCAGTCGAGGGAAGATGCGTGCTGTTTAGATTAGACAATCGAAGAAGCGAAAGAAGAGAGAGATAAAAAGAGAGTTTGACCGGTAAAGAGACAGAGGGCTTTCACGCTGAGGTGTGCGTTTGGAATCTTGGAAAACGACTAGGTTTTGTTTCTGGTTTGACGGATGCAAAGGCGCTCATTTGATGTTTAGTTGGAGACAGAGATTAGACGAGATCATCAGTCATACCGATTCATTTGAAAGCGTTGCATCGATTCCTTTCTTCTCTGGAGTGCTCTCGATTTTCCCTGCTCCTGTCACGCCCACACTGCAATCTGTTGAAGTAAAAGAAAGCAACCGATTTTTGGAGAACACAATGGGGGAAAATAACTTTCAGGGTGCGCGGTGCAAATAATCAACGCATTTGTGCGAAACTGGATTCGGTGCCTTTTACACTTCTGCTCAGTTCCGAGCGCTGAGTTGTATGTACACCCGATCCCAGACACATGCACATCAGCTGGCCATGTTTGTCGTGTTTTCTCGACGTGGGTCTTCTTGTTCTTCTTCTGTCGTTTCCGGTGTTGCTTATCTTCTCGTTTAAGTCGTGTTTGCGCCGCTCTTTCCTTTTCAGAGAACAAGACACTCTTCGATTCGGGAAGAGCACTCGAGACTTCGTTCTTCTGCACGCTGGAAGCGTGGCTGTGGACCTCAGCTACAATTCTTTCTTGGACTCCCGGAGTGGAGGGCAGTCGACAGAGGACTAGTCGCTCCCAGGCAACGGGGGAAGAAACCGTCTGCAAGAGAGGAAGACACAGAAGAAAAAGAAGAGAAAGGAGACGTGGAGCAGGAACGCAGAAGGCAAAAGAAAAAAAAGCGGAGTCGCAGACAGGAGCGAAGGAAAGAGAAACACGAACAGGGTGTACAAACATGGAGACAGAAGAGTTGACATGCATGCGCAAAGGCGGCATGCTTGCGTGTGGAACTGCGTTTGGTGTGGCTGTCGTTCCCCCTTTTTTTCGATTTTCTTTTTCTCTTCCGCTTTTCCACGTCATTTTGAAAGTATGACTAACTGCTTGCAAGTTTCCCTTGAACAACAGTGTAAATCCATTTCCCGAAAAGTCAATATCCTCTTCGCAGCTTCTTCCATTCGAGCTTCGTCTCTGAACTTGCAGTCTGCAACGCTCCGACTCTCTCCACACCGCCTCCAATTTCTTACTTCTGAGCGTGTATGCATATGTAACACATCCGCTTTTTTCTCCATAAACACTATATATATATATAGTTTGACATTCGTCTCTCTGAAAATATATATAAATGCATGTATATATATGTACACAGATGGACCAAATAGATACCTGGATGAATAGACGTACACATGTATCCGACTAGCACTTCTAGGTCTTCTCTAAGGAAATATGAATATATGTGTATATATTTATGAATTTTTACATATGTACAGGTTGATAGGTAGACAGAGGTACCGATAAGATACCGAGAGCCTGAAGAGAAGAAAGGATTTCCGCGCGCGTGTGAGTGTATGCACTGCCGTATTGCAGAGCATTTGCCTTAGAGAGACGCTGGTTTGTGGTCATTTTGCTTGATTTTCCGCCTTTTTTCTGGGCCACGCGCGAGTGAAGGTTTTCTTTTCGTCACTTGTTTGCCAAGAATTATCCACTTCTCCGCCGAGTCGTGTCGCTCGTGAAGACAACCGAGCATATCTTCAGAGGCGCGTGAAGAGAGAAGACGACAAAGGAAACAAAAGCAGACGGGAAAGCACGAAACGTCCAGAGAAAAGAGAAGAAAGCGCATCTTCCCAAAATCAAGAGTATTTCAAACTCTCTTGGACTGTAAAGAGCAACACATACATGTAGAGATACATACAACATGGAGATCGTTTCTCGTCTTCATGTTGTAGCCATCTACCTGGTACCTCTATCTACGTATATATATGTATATATATATATATATATATTTTCTGGTGCAGATAAGAGACTCCGAACGTTATATATATATATATATATTATGGTGATGAGGAAGCACAGAAGGAAGGGGAACCCCGTGAGGGAAGTCTTTTAGGATCCGTTGTCTGTCTCTTGACTTTCGTAGTCCTGTGAGGGCTGTTCTGCAGGTTTCTCGAGTCCGTTTTCCAAGTTTTCTGTTTGCGTTTACGTCTCCAGACACCGAAAAGCTGAAACACGTCACTGGAGCTACTGCGTGGTGCAGAACTGAAAGAGAGACAAACTTGCTGTACAGAAGTGCTGGTCCCAACTCCTCTGTTTTTCCTCACAGAAGTGTGTTTTCCTTTCAGAGAAACGCAGAAAGCATCTTTCTACACAAATACGTAGATGCAGAAATGCGTTTAGACTGATGTGTGTGCGACTGTATCTTTCTTTGTATATTCGTTCGTGTGCTGTCAGCGTTGACTCCATGCAGATGCATTTTGAGTGTACGGCTTGTCCAGTCGTTTTCCCCAGAAACAATCGGGCAGAAGCGTGTCAGGCTCGCTAGCCAGTGCGTCGATCGCGCGCCGGAGAATGCACCCCGTCATCTACAGACGCTTCGACCTTTGAGTTGGAAGAAAAACGCATCTCCGGAGAAGGCAGGAACTGGAAAACGACGGGATCAGGAAAAGAGTGAGCACCCTATCCCAGGTGTATGTACACGCAGCGACAGCCCAGCGAACAAGTTCGAGGCCTGCGACACTCGCGCGAGTGAGTTGCGCACAGGCGTCGGACTTGTGGACCACTTTTTCCTCGGTAGAGCCTTTTCGCGAGTTCCAACGTTTTCCCGACAGAGAGGAGCGAAGAAAACTCAAACTTCTCTCTCTCAAGCGACAGGCCAGCCCTTGCGATACACATTCAAGTTGTCGACGCCGATGTGGTGCGTGTACGAACTCACTCCGGGCTGCAGCTTCGTGCCGCCCTCCTGCTGATCCAAGCGAAGCACTTGGTCCAGAGCGCTCCGCGCCTCTTGAATCAAATCTCCGGCCTGGAAACGCAAACGCATGTGTGCAGTTGGAGAAAGGAAAGCATTTTGTCAGTCCCTACATTGAGAGAGTGAGAGGAATAACCGCACTACATGCATGTGGACGGGAAATACATGTGTGCAGATAAAAACAACCTCAAAGTCATGCCCGAAGTATCTCTGCACCTGAACCTCATTCGAGTCACCTTTACACACTCACGCACATCCATCACTACATGCATATACCTGTGCATACACATATACATATACGTACAAATACCTACGTACATATATATATATATATATATATATATATCCAGAAGTATGTAGACATAAGATCCTATCGGTGTGTATGACGAGTTGAACTCCGAAGTCGAGTCAGGTTGGGGAACAAAGAAGAAATCTCAAATACTCTTCGCATCGGTGCACTTGTCGCGAGTCTGTGTGGAGCATACGGCAACAAGACATGCAGAAAATCACGCGTTTGCACACGCGCGGAAACAGGCGACAAGTGGGCGCAGAAAAAGAGAGCGAGAACAAAACTCAGGAAAGAAGTGATAATCTCGAAAACCTACTGTCTTGACGCCGACCGAGTCAGTGATGGTCTGACGGAACGCGTCGTCGCCTTTCATCACAACGAGGCTGGGAACGTTTTCGACCTGGAGACAAGAAGACGAAAAAACGGCCAGCAACGAACACAGTTTCAGTTCAGAGACAGAGAGGAAAAGGATCGAAAACACGGGGGAGAACGCGTGAACCTCTCCACGCTTCACCTAAGCAGTGCCAGGTTCGAGATGCTTCGTTGGCCAGCCCCGACCCAATCGACATGGCGGGGGTTGTGATGGCTCTTTTACCCACTTGAAGAACTCTGCAGTTGCTGCCTGTGGAAAACAGCCTTCTAAAAGCTTGTCTACACAAGTCGGCTACTTCGACTGCAATAAGAAAGCGAGAAGTGACGAATGCGAGCACAAGAGACAGCTCCATATCTTTCGCGTTTCCAGCCTTCTCTCGGCACCACTCCCTTCTCGATCTTCTCCTCTGCATCTCGATTCACTTTTCTCCTCATCCCTGTCTCCCTCTTTCTCTCCAGCTGCGTCCCTTCAATGGTGACTGTCTCTTGCAACAACTGAAACCTGCTAAGAAGAACACCATTGCCCTTCTCATCTTCCGCTTCCCCGCTCTTCGGGTGTTGAAGTGCCTGTGACCTGCCGACCGGCCGTCCCGGTTGCTCGCACTCTGTTTCTATCCGACCCGCAACTGTGAGGCATGTGTGGACGTTACGGCCTCCGGTCCTTTAGAATGCCTCCGGCCGGAGTCCTCAGTCCGAATCGAGGCGTCTCCTGCTTGAGGCGTCTCGCTGTGAATCTGCGCCTTTTTCTCACTCGAGCGTGGTATGCAGCTCTGGGGACGCGGTCGCAGTCGATGAGGAAGAAAGTGGCGTTGTTGCTCGCGCTCGCGGCGAAGTCGAGGAAGGGCTGGAGGAGGACTTTGCTCTGGAGGGAGAAGCGTGCGAAAAACAGACAGACGATGGGCTTCTTAAAGCTTTCCTCGTACACCGCGGCTTCGTAGCGCTCCATGGTGGAGACTTCTTCGACGTTTTTCAGGGCGTTAGTCCCACTCGCGATTCCGGAAGAGGCAGACGAAACAGCCTCAAACACTGGCGGCGGGGTGGGCGTCGCCGGGAGAGGGTCCGCGAGCGCTGCGGCGTTGGCCGGAGGAATCGCGAAAGAAAAGTGGCGGGCGGTAGCGGCGCAAGGGTGCGACATCACAGCCGATGAGGAGCGCGAAAGAAAATTTGTCCGCGAGGAAAAAGCAGAGACAGAAGACGGAACTGACGACACGGCGGCCGCGGCAGGCAGCCGGCAGGCGTTTCTGGGGTGTACATACACCCCAGACACCGCGAACGGCAGTACGCGGGAGGGCACTCTGTTGAGGGCCATTTTCGCGAAGTTTGGGGGTGGAAAACGCAGAACTCTTCGCTCAGGAGAGAGAGGAGAGAAAGCGTGTGTTCGAGACGGAGGAAAAACGGAGGAATCCGGGGTTTCAGGGCGGCGAACTGGACCAGCCGTCGCCCGCTGCGAATTGCGGCCTAGACCTTCAGGTTTGTGGTGCCAGTTCTACACGCTCGAACGCGTACTGAAGCTTGTGAGATGGTGTTGAATCCGGGAACGAAGAACAGCATGGAAACCGGCACGCCAAAGCGAGCAGACTCTTCGCAACTTCGCAACTTTTCCGCGGGTAAAGCACGCCAGCGGCGCCACAGTGGGACCCCGACACCTGTTGTACGCCAGGGGAAACTGCCCTGCAGATCCGTGTGTGTTGAATTTTTCGCGGGCGAAAAAATTCAAAAGAGGTATCTTTGGCCACCAGTCGCCGAGCCAGAGAAGAAGGCACTGTCGCCGAGGTTCGCAGGGAAGCCCGCCCGTTTGTCTCCGGTTTTCGACGCACGCGGAAAGTCGGTCTCCGAATGCGGTACGGGGGGACGGCGCAGACTACTTTTGCAGAGACGGCTTGGCTCTTGCTGCGAAAATGTCCTCACATTCCCAACGAGTTGTGTTCAGGAAACAAAGTGTCTGGAGCCGACGCCTGGCGGGGAAACGGTCCCTTGCTTTGAATTCTCCTGTCGCAAACCGCGTTGGGAGTGAATCCTCGGTTCGCTGCACGACTCCTGCCTTCCCGGGAGAAGAAGTAGCTGCGGAACCCAGCGAGACACGAGCGAGCGCAACATCCTTTTCAGAGTCTCTCCAGGGCCGCAGTCCGGCACACATGTATATACTCGCAGAAAGAGAGAGAGAGGGGTGTGCGTCCGTGTCGAGAGTGTTGCCTCGAACGCCTTTCTCGATCTCGTCTTGTGTGCTGTCGGTCTCGCGGGCTGTCGGGCTGTCTGTGTATCTCCCCGTCGCTTGGCTTTGGTCCGCGACGAAACAGTAGGGAGTTCAGGAGACGCGGCGGAACAGTTTTTATTTCGCGAGGGGTGACGCTTTTTTCTCGCGTCTCGACATTGCGTGTCTGTTCGCTTTCTCGAAACTCGCCGAGCGCCGCCGGCGGCCGAGTTCGGCCTCTCACACACCACAGCATGGGGAGGACGTGACGCTCGAGTGTAGCGATTAGGCACCTGTAGCTGCCCGGTTTTTCTGTGTTTTCTGGGTATCTGTAGCTGTTGCATCCTCGAGGGCTTTGCAGAGCTCACCTTTCTGCGTTGTCTCTCTTCCCTTTCCTCGTGTGTCGCCTCGCGCGCCACGTCTCTTGCTGCTGGCGGCTTGTTTCTTCTCTTTTCCGGTGTCTTCCTCCGCGCGCGTCTGTCCAGCTTGCGGTGTGTTGTGTACGATGTGGCCGCTGAAAACCGGAGAGTCTTTATTGTCGCGTCCCTACACCGCGTTTCTCCTGCGAGTCTGCGTGGCTCTGCTGTTCGTCGCCCCCCTGGAAAACTGTCCGCGGAGGTCCGACTCCGGCCCGCCCTCGCGGTTCTCGAGGGGGTTGTCTCTCTCGCCGCTGTTTCCCCAAGATTCTCCCGGGTGCTCGAGTTTGGAGGGCGCCGCAGCCGCCGCGACCCTGGCGACGTCTGGCGACGTTTTCTTCTCTCCGTCCCAAAGTGAGTCTGCCTGCGATGTTGGCGATTCGCCGGGGTGTCTGCTCTCTTTGTACGAGCGCGGAAGCGCGACGGCGGCGGGTCTGTCTTTCGACGCGTACGCGCTGCTGAAGGAGGTTGACGTCGGCGCGCTCGCGTCGTTCGTCTCCTTTGCACAGCCAACGTTCGATCTGCGTGCGGTGCAGGAAGCCCACCTGTCGCCCACGCAGAGACGGCAGCGCCTCGCAGCCACGCTCAGGCGCTTCATCCGCGATCGAGTGAAGAAGGCAGACGCGCTGCTTCCCGCAGAACTCTCTTCTCTCTTCGCTGCAATTCAGGTCTACGACTGGACTTTGATTGAGGAGGCCGTCGTCCCCCTGCTTCCCCCGCAGCTCCTCGCTGAGCAGCCGTTCGATGTCGTAGAGGACCTGCTCTACGGAGGAGAGGCGACCGGAGCTTTCGAGGAAGAAGCGAGGGGACAGTTCGAACAGGGGTCGAGGGGAGATCCAGTTCTCGGAGGCGAGACGCAGCAGAGAGCAGGTGAGGTAAGAAAGCAACAGGGCCGAAGAGACCGTCTGGAGGAGGCGGGGAGAAGCGAGGAACGGTTCGACGAGGCTTCAGTGTCTTGGGAACAGATCGAGTCGCTCGACCCGTTGGAGGCAAGAACCCAGAGAGACTGGAAGAAAGGAGACACCGGAGAGGGGACAGGGGAAGGGTGTGTCGAACACTCTGCTTGGACGGGAGAAGAAGCTGCTGGAGATGTCCACTTGGATGTGACGGAAACGTGAGAAAGAGTTCTGGAGTCTCTGCCTCAGGGGACGAGACAGAAGACACATAGGTGACAGACGAGGCAGACTCGTGGTGGCACATCGAAGCGCACAGGAAGGCCGACACTAGGGAGGAAGCGGAGACTTTGAAGTCCAGCAAAGGAGACCGACCACGAGGTAGTGACAGCGGCTGGCTGCGTCGAGGCTCGAGAAGCTGGGGAAAAAACGGTCGCTCGACTTCAGTCAGCCGCTCTGTATGGGGCCCCCTTCCTCGAGACGAAAGTCTGGACGGGCTTCTGCGGCCTTGTTGGAGCCGGCAGGCGAAGCGAACGCAGCCGCCTTGCTGCAGACAAGGCGAAAAGGAAGTCGAAGGAGCAGGAAACGGCGCGGTCCGCAAGCGACGCAGAGATGGCGAGTCGCCTCAGGCAACCGTGCACTCTGGGCTTGGAGTCTGACGCGCGAGCAGATGGCCAACACGGCGGGGAAGAAATGAGCACGAAGGAGAGGCACCCGAGAGGAGGGCGGAGGGCCGGGGAGCTCAAGCGAAGAAAGAGAGAAAGGGAGCGGCGAGGAAGAAGGGGCAGTCTATTGCGTGTCGAGTAACGGAGGAACGCCGCCAGGGAGAATTCCAAAGTGAAAGATAAATTTCGATTCTGAGCACCCCGATGAAAGACAAGGCGATGTCTGGCATCTGGGGGGGAAGGGGGGGGGGAGGACTGAAGAAGGCAGCTGTGGGATGTCAATGGAGTCAAAGAAACTCTGTATCGGGAAATCAACGCGGGTGTCGACATAGTGGAGCGAAAAGTCCGTGCAAGCCACGCAAAGTCGCGGAGAGCCGAGAGCTTGAGGAGAAGCCAGTGATTGGCAATTCTCAAAGGTCTGAATTGCACAGACGAAGGGCAGTTTGGGACACAAGGAGCATGGGCGCCTGCAGCGACCTGTGAGTGAGGAATTGGGGGGGTGCCTGAGAGGCAGTTGAAACTCGCGGGGAATGCGAGCACGAATACCAGGGATCTCGCACAGTAACATGGATCTCACACAAATACAACAGGGATCTGTGCACTGCACGTAGAACCCAGCCGATGTTAAATAACTTTTATGTCGCTGGGTGGCGAAATCCAGCGAAGATGTCACGCAAACAGTCTTCACTCCAGTCAGATGAATACGGCAGTGTTTATGTATTCCGACAGACCGCCAGGCTTCTCGCCGGAGTATATTTCTTAGAAGCCCAAAGTTCACACGTTCCATCGGCATCTAGCCGGTCATATGCAGCCGCCGATATCTGCTTTTGGAGACGGCGCAGACCTTGGTCAGTGAGGTCACTTGTTTCTCAAGGAATTGAAGTTGTTTCGTAACGAATGGGGCGCTGGCCTGTGTGAAGCGGTGACAGTGTGGACCGGGTCCTCGCAGAAAAAAGGACGAGACGTGTCTTAACCGAGGAAGTGCCTCGCGGAGCGGAACGGCAGAGGGAAAGGGACCGTGAAGAAGTTGTAGAAACGCTCCGAAAGGGTACTGAGTGAGAAGCGGAGGAGTGTCCTGAATGCCCAGGTTGCTCCAGTGCTCAGAGGCACAGGTGTGAGAGTCCTCAGAGGCAAAGAGTTTCTCGAGGACGTCTCTGCCGCTTTTCAACAAAGTATGTAAAGCCATGAAATTTGGTTCAGTGTCCAGTTTTTCAATTGCCACTTTTTTCTCCGCGGTCGAATCGACCTTCCCGTTCCGCGGTGCATCCGTCGCTTGGCATGATTTTACAGGGTGGGTATCGAGGCGATTGCTTCCGTAAGACCACAGCAGATTCCTCCGAAGTTGTGTTTTGGACAACGAAAAGAAACTGAATCCGTTGAGTTTTATGTTTTTTGCAAGTGTGCACTTTCGACTGCGAGGCACCAGGTGATGCCTGTACAGTCATGTGGGAGCTTTCCAGACAAAAATATCCACGAGAAAAAGTGCAGTGTCCGTAAAATGAGATTTTACAAGAAACAACGAACAGCAACCGTTAAGCGCGTTTTCAGCTCTCCGTGCAGTGACCTGCACCCAGTTACCCCCATTGCCGAAAAGTACTGCAGCTTGATCTTCTGCTGGATGTCTCGAGCCCAAAGAACAGGTCGGAGTAACGGCCCGTTAAAGTATGTAGATATCATGGCAAACTGTACGTGGAAGAGTTATGTCCTGTGCAGAAAGCTTTCTGTTTCAGGACACTCGGTTGTATGTGTGTTTACTCCATTTGAGTTCTGGATCGCGGACCGTTGGTACGGAGGAAATATCGACTTACGCTGTGGTGATTATTGACACGGTCAAGCTACGGTCTGTGTGTTCTTACTCCCGGCATTGTTCGGACCCGACTCAAAATACGACTTCTTAGATTTCGGGCACGCCCACAAAGTAGAAGTTTTGCTAGGTATAGACTTTAGAGACAGTTGCGCCTTTTCAGGGTTTTCTGGGATGCGCGGTTGTCGTATAGAGGCATCTGCGCCTCGGTAGGGGCCGGGGGCTCGTTCGCCATCCCTTTTATCTCGACGGCCATTCGAATAAATTTTAGCACGCTCCCGTGGTTTCTCCCAGTACGGTCGGCGGGCGGTCCGTTAGCACTTGTCCGTGTCCTGTATTCACACGACAGATCGAGTAAGTAGCGGGGTTTCAACTTTCACTTTCTTCATAACCGGGAGCGGCGTCAATCTAAGGAATCCACCGTGTAAGTCCGTGAAAATCAGCGGAATTCCCTGGTATATAGTGTACCAGTGGACTCGCGGGCATCACCGCAGAGACAGTCTCAGGCCTCCGTGGACTATCAGGTGGGCAGGGCTAACCGCGCACAGCTGCCGGGGTTCAACCGCTCTGGCATGCGTACAGAACTGTGGTGTTTCTTCGTTTTTTTCCGAAGACAACTTGAACTGAGCAACGTTGTCTGTCGCGGAAACAGAGTGTTGCGTGGTTGTGCACCAACAAACAGGAGTCGGCGCTGGGCATTTCACGGCGTTCCAGACACCACTGACAGCGCAGAAAAATCCGGGCACTCTTCCAGAACAGACGGTTAAAAAACTAATAGACACCGGCTGAAAGCTTCCCCGACCGGCATGTGTGTAGAGCCAGCACGGAGCATGTGGAGAACATCGCTGGCGCAATGTCTCCGTTCTGTCAGCTTTCGCGTTCTTGCCTCTCTCTCATGCGTAAAGGATGAAACTCTGAAGTGCCGAGGGGCTCTCCACGCAGATGCCCTTTTTCTGGACGCATTCAGGTGCGCTCCTCCGCGCGAGTCCAGCTGGCAGGCTGTCCGTGTGGGGGCGCGATTCCGGTCGGATGAAAGCGACAAGGGCACCCGGTGGATCTGAGAGGGGTTTCTCCGTTTGCCCAATCTCCCGACGCCAATTTGAACATGCGGACAGCGAACGCGACAGCGCCCGCCGTGGAAAGACTGCCGTGAAACTGTCGTCTGTTCCGACTCGAAATCCGATTCAACTCTTTTTCGGCAGAAACCGACTTGGGCCGGCCCTTGGGGACCGTGTGCTCTCGCCGCGTTCGGAGGCGACAGCCGACTTCTTATCCAGTCGGCTCTGCCTGCTCAGATTCCTTCTGGAAACGACTTAGCTCGAAGTCGAGGGCGCACTTCCAGGCAACGCCAGACGCCCGCGAAATGCCAGCATGCAGCCGCTTTTCTCTGTCTGCGCCCCACAAACCGGAGACACGACGAGAAACGCAGGTTAATATCTACACCACCACGCGTTTGTACAAAACACACAGCCGGCAACTCGTCAAAATGAGAGAGAAACGAGGGAAACCTCGAGTCCCGCGTCCTGTATGTACACACGAAGTTTTCCCGGCTCGATCAACTGGAGCAACATACGTGGCTCTCCACATCCCTATCTCGCTCACAAGAACGCCCCACGCAGCATGTCTCACAAAACACAGCAAAGCAGCTTCTGTGAGCTGGGAAACCAACAGAAAACAAGTCGCGCTCTTGGAAGTTCAGATTTCCACCACTCTCTACGCATCCCTTTAGCCGAGACGCAGAAACGGAAGAGACTCACAAGCCACGCAAACTACGTGGCCATTTCCCTGTCGCAAGTCGCCTCAGCAACTTCACTTGGCGTTCACCGCGCGAACTCCGGCGCCTCCCGAGACACAATCGAATGCACACAGACTTTGACTGGGAGGTCTCGCCAACGAGTTCGGGTGTCACTACAGGGCAGCAACGAACAGGTTCTGTCGCAGCAGCCACATCCTCCCTCCACAAGTTGTTGAATCATAGCCTTCACCGCAGTGTGTTGGCGCTCGCTTCAGTGCGAGGGGAATCGCGTGGTCTCTCCCCTCCTGCTCCCTTCATGTCCACTTGACTTCTCTCACTGGCCGACGTGACGCACTGCTTCGCCGAAGACAGGCAGTCCCGGTGCTGCGGACGCGACAAGTTTTCCTTCCTCAACCCTCGTTCCTCCTCGCACATCGAAGAGCTTCAGCCCTGCGCTGCGACTCAGACAGCTGGAGTGCGTCGTGCTGCAGAGACTCGTGTCGGAGGAAGGCGACAGACACTGCGTTCCGGCGCCCGACCCTGGGGGGGAGTCCAGACACCGCGATGTGCCTCCGTTCTGCGGAGACGGAAGGCCCAGAGCTGGCGAGACACCTGAGGCGCCCGCGACGAGCCTCGCGTTCGTCTGAAACGCCTGGAAGGCCGAAACACCGAACCGGAACTCTGAGGGACTACCGCTCGGCTCTGCAAGGCCGCGCTGCATGCAAAAACTGAATGGAGGCTCCTGCCCAGTGTAAAGTCTCTCGCCAAGCGGCGAGTCGCGTGCGAGGCCGGGGCCGCAGTCTTCTGTGGGCTGAGGCGCCGGGGGGCTCTCTCGCGCTTCCTGCACAAAGGCCATGTCGCCAGAAGAGTAGCAAGCAGGGAACTCGAATCCGTGACTGCTCGCTTTCAGAGGGAGACTCTGCGTCTGCGCGAGAGATCCCGGGACGTAGCGGTGCTCCTGGGCACTGTCGCCCGCCACTTTCGCTCTTCCGGTGTGATCTGAAGCCCCTGTGAACGCCGGCCATGTCGTGCATTCCTCGCTTCTCCCGGAAATGAGTTCGTCGGCAAAAGCGGACGAGCTCTGCCCTTCCGACCGCGCGTGCAGTGGTGACCCCTCCAGCGCAGGTAGCCGCTCCTGCTGCGGTGTACGGACAACCCGGGCATGACCACGGGCCGAGACTCCCCCTGGGGCCTGCTGGTCCGGCGTTTCGGAGGCGACCGGCGCATGCAGCGAATCCGCCGCGCGCGCGGCTGGTTGAAACTGCGGCGGGAGGACGTCGTAAAACCCGCAGAGCTGCAGGCAGAAAACACAAACGGGTGCAGACAAAAATGCAGAAAAAGCGCGACAGGCCGGACGATAAGAGATTTGGCGATAGCAGGCAGGACGTGGACGCAGACATCTCAGAAGTTGTCAAGACCCAGATTCCTCCGCTGGTACACGCGCGTGGAACGGATAAGCGAAGACGCGTCTACAGAAAAGGCCCCATCAGAGAGGAAACTGCGGAGAAAAACGGAACAGGACTCATGGAGAACACACAACCCCTAGGCCTGCAAGGTACCCAGACACCACACCCATTTACCCTTGGCGCGAGAACGTGGGCAATCACAGAGTCGGCTTCCTCCGAGATAAAACACAACATTCGTGTTTGTCTGCTTGGGGAAGAAGAGGATTCAGTCATTCCTTGGTTTTTCGAGAGCGCATGCGCTTACCTCTGCAAGTTGGTAGAGTTGCTTTGTCGTCGCAGAACGCACTCCCGAGACTGCAGCTGCTTGGGCCCGCAGCTCTGGATTCGCCCGGAGCTCCCTGCGTGCAAAAGAGAATCTCTCATCATATATGTGAAGATACGTTTATGTGTGAGAGCAAGCTTGAACAGATGTATGGGAGCCTTTGAGGGCAGTCACGTGAACATATTCGTATGGATAAACCTGAAGAAAAACGTGAAGTTCTTCAAGTACATGTTCCTAATATACATAAATATAATCTCTAAATGAATACATTTGATGACAAACAAAGGTCAACCCCTGTGTATGCTCCAGACGCAACCCACATGTTGCTCTCAACAGGCAACGCATCTCTTCTGATTGCTTTAACCGCTTCCCAGGAGAAAGTCCTTTGTCTCAGCGCTCCTTGTACGCAGGCACGATCTAGAAACGGTTTGCTGTTTAAACCATTCTGCAAGCTGGTGCGATCACCCTGGCCCCAGGAGCGGACCTTTCAATCACTGTCTGCACGCCTGTCAAAAAACTGTATTACTACGCCGCCAAGCAAGGTGTGGAGCAGTTCCTACGTTCCTTAACCTGGCAGCTGTTTCTACTGCATCTGAACCTTTCTCGCGCATCACGCTGTGTTAGAAGTAAAATAAACAAGCTACTTCTAGTGAGCTTGAATGGTCTTTCCTCGCATATTATGCGTGTCAAGAACCCGCGTTCTCACCTGGCGATGCGCGACTTAATCGAAGTTCGGCCTTTGTCTCCAAGCCGGAAGTAGCCCTGTCGCCTCAAGTCTCTCCAGCGCGCGTCGGACAAGTCCAGCATGCTTTCGCGTTCCTCCGTGGGCCCCCTGAGGCCCGCGTCGCCCTGGATGGGGAGCGTCCTTTTTCCGGGCTCGTCCAGCTCGAGCGTCCCACTATCTCGCCCAGGCCCTCGGGGGACAGTTCCCACAGTCGCGAAGGCGAACGGCGGTTGTGGCGCCTCGGCTGGGGCGCCAGGCCCCGAGACAGAAGGGTACCCGGTCCCCGGACTCCTCGGCTCCACAGAGGGCGCATAGTCTCCCTCCCGAAGGCCAGCTCGCGGCTGCAGCTCGTGGGCTCCAAAAGGTGACAGCCCGGGGTCGAAGACCGGCGGACTCGCGCCGCTCGGCCCCGCCGCGAGGCCTGCGAGGGGTGACGCTTGGGGCCCGCTCTCGACGAATCCAGGCAAGCAAGGAAACAAGGCCTGTGCGTTGCGGGGCCACGCAGGTGACGAAGCCGAGAGCACCGCAGGCAATCCCTCTGCAAGGCTTCCACTCGCCCGCGGGGGGTCGAGTGAGAGGCAGCTAGGTCTCGCAGAAGGCACTGCATGCACCGGGATCCCCTGCTTCACACACGGCCCAGCCCCGCCGTGGGAAGACCCAGAGCCCGCAGAGGGCCCCACCGCTGCGCCTAGGCCCCAAGTCTCCCCGCCAACAGCAGGGCCACAGCTAGCTGGACTTCCGCGCTCAGGGCTCGCGGGCGCCGCGTCCTGAAGCAGTTCCTGTGTGCGCATACGGCGGAGCATGGCTGGGTCCGCGCCCCAGGGGCCGAATCTGTCGCCGTTCCAAGACCACGGTCTCCACGCTGCCCCAGTCTCCAGAGCGACGGCGAACGGACTCGCGACCGCAAGACCCTCCGAGACAGCGTTGGTCGGAGTAGCTTCGTGGCCTGGCGTCGAGTCCGCTTCTTGCGATGCGGGGTGCAGGCCGGATGCAGTTGGAAAGACGGCTGTCGGTAGGCTGCCCGCCTTTCGGGCCTCCTCCGCACTCGACCCCACAGTGGTCTCCATGGACTCGAGTGAGGGCAACTCGGGCGCATGCTTCGCTTCGTTACGGTGGACCCAGCTGCATGCAGTTTGCGTCTGTGTCTCGGCGAAAAACGGCACGGTCTGGGCGAGGACCCCCGCTTCGGTTCCGCCCTCGTCAGGGACTCTTTCGTCTCCAGACGGAGCGCAGACGAGCGCCTCTCCACCGCATACGCCTCCTGCAGGTTGCGGCCCCTCGTTGGGCTCCAAAGGCGGCGCATGCGTCCCCGCGCCGCCCGCCGGGGTTTCGCGGCGTCCAGGAGCCCCTGGGCATACAGGCCAGGCGGTCGGCATCGAAGGCGGGAGAGTCGGAGGCCTCAGTTCAGCATGTGTCTTCTCCTCTGCGTTCGCGGCGACACTGCAGGGTGTTTGCAAGAAAATCGGGGGCGGCACTCGAGACGGGGACCCGATCCCTCCGTCCACTCCGGGCTCGGGTGTAAATACACCCCGAGTCGCCTCCTCCAATATCCTGGCCTTCTTCTCCGCCCCCAACTCAGGCTCGTGTCCCACGGGGGTGCTGTCGGCGGTGCTTGGGGCCGCCAAAGCCGCTGCATGCATTTTGGTGTCACAGTGTTTGCTGTCCAGTTCGCTTTCCGCACAACCCCCAGGAGCTGCTGTAGTAGCCCCTGTCTGCGTCTCAGCTCGGTGGTCAGAAAGCTCCGCTTGTCCATCCTGCGCATTCTGAGAGAGGAACGTTGTCTCCAGTTCGCGAGCGCGTGCCTGCACACCGGGCAGAGCAACGGAGACCCCGGAAAGTCGGCCTTCAGACCAAGCGGCGGGGAGGGCTGTCGAAGGCATCTCTTGAGAGCTGGCTTCTCCCTCGCAGCGCGCTCCAAGGGCACAACGCCCTGTCGCTTCTTCTTCTCGTCGAGGTGCGCTCTCCAGAGCTGTGTTTGTCAGAGGGTATCTTCTCCGTTTCCCGCCGGTCTCTGCTCCTGGCGCCTTCCCTTTCGGGTCGCATGCAGCTGCCAGCGAGGGATCGACAGACTCGCTTGTTTCGTCCCCGGTATTCGGGAGAGATAGAAGGGTGGCGAGAGCGAGACCGTCTCCGTCGTCTGTGTGCCCAACTCCTCGGTTTCGCGCACAATTCTCTTTGAAACTTTCTTGGCCTGTCGCGTCCGACAGACCTGGAAAAAATTGAGGACTCTCTCCACGCGCCGGTCCCCAGCGTCTCCCCTGGTGTCTGCTTCCTGCGCTCCCATTTGCAGTCCCTTCGCGCGGCGCAGCAGCTTCGCCCGCGGGGCGAAGGTCTCCAGGCTGTCTCGACGCTTCAGCTGCCCGGAGTGAATTCGCCCTGAGCGCCGGAACTGCATGCATCGGCTGCGTCGCCCCGATCCCGGCGGAAAATGCGCGTCCGTCCCATGCAGTTTCTCGGTCGTCCGTCGGTGACTTGCACACGCTCATTTTGTGGGTCCTTTCCAACTCCAGAGACACGGGAGTCGCAGCGGAATCCATATGCAGCAACTCTTCTTCCCTTCGTTCTCCTTTGCCGCTTCGACGGCGAACAACGCGCGTACTGTGCGCCTCTTGCTGGTGGCACATGCTCCGCTTTCTCGGGAGCTGAGAAACAGTGCCGGGAGAGCTTTCTTTCTCGATTTCTTCGCGCGAGTCGAGAGCGACGCCTGGAGAGCCAAACGGCTCCTCCGCCGCGCGGCCAGCGGAGACCGCGGCCTCTTGCGCGACCCTTTCTTCTCCAGTTCTCTCTGCGCGAGCCAAAACAGCTTGCAGAGCCTCGCTCGACGACGCGGACCAAGGTGCGCAAGCTGGAGAACTCCAGGGAACACTGAAAGACACACTCGGGCTGCCCTTCTCCACGGGACTGCTCTGCTGCACAAACTGCGGTAGAGATGCAGAAAAACAGGGAGAGAGAGACGAAGGCGCGGGAGAAGAAAGAGAAGAAACAGAGGGAAGCGTGTCGTGAGAAGAGGACAATGAGCCGCGAGGAAGAGAAGTACAGAGCGCGGCAGGTGGCTGCGAGGGCCTGCAGTGGAGTGCAGACGAGGGCAAGACGATACTTTCGTCAGGATGGGTCTTTCCGCCACTTTCACTTTCGAAGCTCGGCCGACTCTCGCTCTGCTTTTCGGATCCTTCCAGAGTCCTCACAGAAGAATTTGCAGTAGGCACACAGAGAACGGAAGACCCGAGATGGAGCCCAGCCTCCCCCGAGGGAAGGCCCGTCGCTCCGGAAGAAAACGAGGGGGAAAGAGGAACCCTCTGGACAGTTGGAGCCGCGCCGGGTGTCTCTACAGTGTCTGCATGCCGACAGAAGACAAACACGAAGCGGAAGAAAGAAAGTCGAGACGCGGGATGCTGTTTCTACAGACTTTGTGTGTGTGTGTGTTTCCGCTTTGTAACTTGGCCTAGGAAACCACCACGCGGATCTTGGAAAGGTGCACTTTCTGCAGTTTTCGTAAAGGAGAAAGAAAAGCAAGCCGAAGCGAACGGGTATTCTTGCAACATGCAATTCATCGTCTACTTTGGCGCATGCTCGTCTCCACTGCCTAAAACGCGCCTAGTCGAGGCTCACCTTCGAGAAAACTGGTTTCTCCAGGACAGCCCGCCGACCTTGACGGCGACGCGCGGAAGTCTTCGTCGCTTCTAACAAGTGAACTTGCCATTTTCGCAGTGCATGCGTCTGCCTCTCGTCTTCCGTCAGGCTCCCCGGGCACCTGTCTTCCCCAAGCTGTTCCTGGATCTGAGAGAAGCGCCAACGCGTGCGTGCCCTGAACTTCAGCACTTGCGTGGTTCGCGGGTTTGGCGTCTCCAGAGCTCGGCTCGCGAGAGGCTTGCTTTGCCGCGCATACAGGGGCTTTCCAGAAACTGGATGGTGTCTCTGTCTCCGCTGTTGTCGCTCTCCATTCCGTCGAGTCTCCCCTGACTGGGTGTGCATTTCTGCGTTCGTCGCAGGGCGTCGGCATGCGCGTATGTCGAGTGTCGTCGCTTTTCATTTCTGATCCTCTCTCCCTTGCTGCGCTCTCTTCCTCTCCCCCTTGTCCCGACCGACTTCTCACTCCCGCCGCGCCTTCATCCCCGACCGTCCGCCCCGAGGCGGAAGGAGCCTGGTCACATTCATCAAAGCTCGTCTTGGATTTCTCCGAGGAGACAGACGCCGAGTCGGAGTGTGTCCACGAGACTCTGGAAGAAGCTGGTCGCTCTACGTCGCCCTCGCCCTCGTTCTCTGCAACGACTTTTGCCTCTTCCCTGACTCGTGGAGAATCTGAGACTTCGCCGCTTTCGTGACCCCGAAAGACGCAGTCGAATGGAAAGCCATCGCGACTCTGTGTTGCAGACAGTGGACAGAACTCGCGCCCCGTTTGGTCTGCGTCGTTTTTCCCGACAGGCGAGACTCCCCCGACACGCGCCGTGGCTAGCTCGCCGCCCGCCCTCCAGGTGTACGTACTCCGCAAAGCCTCCGAGGCGGGCTGCCGCACGTCGAGGCCGAACTTGGCCCCGTCGGCAGGCGAACTCGGGCGCAGCAGTTCCTCCACAGGCTTCTGTGGACGGGTCTCGCTTTTACCGCCAGCAGACAGGTGAGAGAGACGCGGCTGCCCAGGATTTCTTTCGCCTGCGCTCGAGAGGGCCGACGCCGCGGCAGCGCCCCTCGCGAGTGGCTTGCTGTGCCTCAGGTCTTCGCTGTCTTCGGTCTGGACACACTGGTTCTCGGGAGTGGAAGTTCGAGTTTTTGCAAGCACTGAACCACTCTGAGACGCCTTTCGCGGGCGCCCGCGCCTCCGCTCGCGACCGCCTTCAACGTCGCCTCTCTCTCCTTCTTCCGCTCCACCTGCTTGAGCTTTTTGCCTTGCCACTCTGCGACTCGCGGGCCTTCGCCTCGACTCCCTCGCCCCGCCGGTCCCGCCCGAAGACACAGCGATTGCGTCGCCGGCCTCGCCTTCCAGCACATCTTGCTGTCTTTCGCGTTGCTCCTCCGGCAGGCCTCCGACCTCATACTGGCCTCCCTCAAGCTGCACTGTACATGGAAACGAGCCGGACAGGCGGCCTCCATCCCAGGCGTACTCGGGAGGCGCCACCGTAGGCAAAAGGTTCGCTTGACGCCCTGGGGCGGTCGCGGGCCAAACAACGAACAACGCCGCATTGCCTGCGAGGGGTGTTACAGGTGTCTCTGCCGAAGGCGGCTGCGGGGGAAGTCGATTCTCCGCAGTCGACACTCCAGAGGTCGGGAAAACTGAACCAGGTGTGGCTCGACTGGGCGTGCTTCGACTTGTCTCTGCGCCTCCTGGCCACGCCCAAGCGCCTGCCTCGGAGCCAGCCGACGGGGGTGTCTGTACCCCTGAGACTTCGCCGAGCGGGAGCGACGCATGCAGATCTCGTCGGTTTGAAGGGGTTGAGGGGCGGCTGGTCGCGGAGACCGAGTCTCGCGAGAGCCGTTGTCTCGAGAGGAAGTTCAAATCCGGTGTCCCGCCCTCTTCCCGCACAGACGAGGTAGCCTGCGCCCAGGATGCATCGGGGATGGAAGTAAGGAGACTCGAAGTATGCGGAGAAATCCAAGAAAAAGAACGCGGGTCGAGAGGGATCTCGCCGTCTGTCCCTGAGGGTCGAGCCATCCCGGCCTGGTCCTTGGGGCCGGCAGGAGTCTCACACGGGGCATTGCTCGCCGGAAAGGATTTCGCTTGACGCAGGACTCCGTGTGGACGCCCTCGACGGGTTTCTTCAATTATAAGCCGATCTCTCCCCCCGCGTGTTGGCGAGGGAGGCAGGGGCAGGGAGGCGTTCTCGAGGTGACCTCCAGGCCCGGCTTCGCAGTCTTCCTTTCTTACTTTCAAAGACTCAGAAAACTCGACACCAAAAGATTTATTTTCCGTCGCAGGCGAACCATCTGTATCTTCTCTCGAAGGAAAGTAGCCAGGCACACCAACGTTTGCTTCCTGGCCCTGGGCCTGTCCCCTGAGGCTCTCAGACAGTGTATATACACTGAAGAGCGGGGCCCGGAGAGCAGGCGGCCCCTTTTTCTCGACGCATATTTCCGTCAAAAGTGTCGGAGTGGCATGGGGAGGGATGCCCGGTTGGCCGAAAAAACCTGGGGACTCCCAGTTTGCACTAGAAGAGACGAGCGTCTCTTCCATCCCCGCTGGAGTTCGTGAGAGCGATGAAAATGCAGTCCTCTTTGGCGACGAGAAGGCGTTTTCGTTGCCTATCTCCCTGTAAAAGTCGCGCGAGTTCGTAGAATGTGCCTCTGGAAACTCATCTGACGAGTACAAAATCCGGGGCCAAGACGAGGCCCTTGGGTCTCCGACCTCAAGCAAAAGCACAGACTCGCGCTTCTGGAAAAAAACTTTCTGCGTCGTGTCGCTTCTTTCGAAGTCTTCGCGAAGCGGGGCCCTCCCGTCGTCGCTCCGCATCCACGCCGCCCGCGCCCCGCCTTCTTCTTGGCCGTCGCCGAGCCCCAGGTCCGTTTCAAATCCCAGAGGCGCGACAGGCCCACCGACTTTGAGCATCTCTCCAGCGCAGCAAGGCTTCGCCTCTTGAGGTGTCTCTGGCGCCCCAGGTGACAGCAGGCGTGTCGAGCTCGCGGCGCCCGAAGGCGATCCCTCGAGGGAGAACAGTGTTTCCCTGCCTCTCACCCGGTGTCTCGGGGCTCCAATCGCGAAGGCCTCGACCATGTCGGGCGCCGGATGCGGCGGCGGGAGCAGCGCGTTGGGCTCCAGGCCCGCTTCGGCGAGAGTCGGCGACAGCACGCAGCGACAGCGGCTCTGCGCAGGCGGAGAGAGAAGGCGGATTTGTTTGCTTTGGAAGAAGGGGAAGGCCTTCGCGTTCTCTCGAGGCGACCCGGGAGACACTTGCGCGGAGCCAGGAACCTGGTGTGGGCCGTCGAGCATCGACGCACAGGTAGAGGCAAAGTCCGCGAGCGAAGAGAGACACATGGTAGACCGGGGCCGAGGTGCGAAGAGCAGAGGCGCTTCCCCGGGAGCGGCAAGCAAAATATCCTTGTCTTCCACGGGTTGAGAAGGAAGCTCGACGCAGGAGCTCGCGTCGTTCGACATCGTGTAGAGAAGACGGGGCAGTTGCGAGAGATTTGGTGGGGGTACGACGCGAAGAAAAAGATCCAAAAAGGCGAAAGCTCAGGAACTCGAATGAAGGGTCCCAGCCCCCAAGGCGCGCAAGAGACAAATTGGTTTTACATAACTTCTACCTGCATGCACATGGTTCCAGCAACCAGATGTACATACAGCGGAGTAGCGGAGAAGTCGACATGTCTTTGAGCAGGCAGAGGAAGAAGATTCAGAGGAAACAAAGTCTCTCCATCAACGTCCGCAGATGGTTGAGGAGAACGGCGTTTGCGTGGCGAGAAAGGGCGCTGCAAGAGCTCCGCATATGCCACACTCTTAAGAGCAGTTTGAGACTTTACGTGACTTTCAAGGGTCAAAAAGACCCCGGGACTTTCCAGTCGCTCCCTGCCCTCTCAACTTACGAACCCTCGTCAAATACGAAAGCTCCCTCCCGGCGGGAGGTCCCCAGACTGCGTGAGAGAGCCTGGTGTGTGTCGACTGAACGGTTCTTCTCGACATGGAAACACGTTTTGGCCAGAGACTGTCTCCACTTGCACTCTGCTGTCTGCGTCCGGAACTTGCGTCGTTCTGTCTCCATTTCTGTCCGGCGCTCCTCGACGACGTCCGCGGAGTCAGCGAAGACGCCTCCTCAACAGAGTCGATCTGTGGCGGTCGGCTTCGTCGTTCAGCGTTCAAGCAAACGGCATGTTGAAGTGGGTGCATGCAAATTCGTCTTCAACGCGCCACTTGTCACATGACAAAAGACTCGGTTCACATTTACCGGAGTCCAGTCCACGCGTAGAGGCGTTCCGCACTCTTTCAGAAATCCGCGAACGACGCCCTCCGTATTTGCGCGTCGGGACGAAATCGCCTCGTTTGGGAGGTACCTCAGAAAAGCCGGACGTCGCGACACCTCACGCCTGCGGCTGAGCCGGAGGAGAAGGCTGTTTAGACCGGCAGGAGAAGAAGGCTTCGCCAATTGGGACATGACTGTGTCGATTCGACGCTTTTTTCAGATCTCAAATGAAAAAGAACGAACCGAGCTGCTGCCGCTCGTGGCACACCGAGCGCGGTGTTACAGTCCGTTACATTGAGAGATCTAGAGTTTCTGGACACGAGGGTTTGAAGGCGCGGGGAGCACAGTCTGCTTTGAGAGTGAAGACAGAATTCTGAAGAGCTTTGGGAGGCAAGAAGCTCTTCCACTTTCAGCCCCACCGGGCGGCGACGTTTTCCAAGGACGCAAAGTGTCAGCTCTTCCTTTTCCAGTTCCGGGGCATTCGTGGCGTTCTCCGAGAGCGGCGGCGCAGAGGGACAGGTGCTTTCTCACGTCCCGTCCAGAAGGCACCGTTTTCCGAAAAAGAGGAGCCCCGCAAGGCGCCTCTTGCCGCCAGTCAAAAAGGGGAAGGTGCTCCCACCCTCCAGCCCAGAAAATCCGCTTGGACGAAGAAGACAGATCCACGCTGATATGACGGCAGGCGGGGCCGCTTGGGGTCGGCCAGGCCATGACCCTGTGGAAAGGAGAAGACTGAAGCAGCTGGAGGGGAGTTTCTGAGCTCCTGCTCCAGGGTTTGCCGCGAGAAAAGTGAAAGTGATCACAGCATCGAGGGGTGGAACTCTCAAGTGCTTGTCTGGTTTGTGTGTGACCCAAAAACCAGACGCTCTCTCCAGACCCCTTGCCGTCGATGGTCGCGTCACCCCGACCCAGTCGCGAGGGGGCAAGAGGCTTGCACTGTGCCAAGACACACTCTTTGGAGATTCGCAGCCTCTTTGTGCGGGAGATTTCCACTGTTATAGTCTTGTGAGCCCGCGTCGTAAAACTAAAGTTTCGGCGGAAAAGGAGCAAACAAAGCTACCCGCAGGACTCGGAAGTCTGCAGCCTCACGGCGGGGTCTCCCGGGAGAAGGGGGAAGAGGGGCAAGAGCGACCCGCGAGGTGCAGTCTCCGTCCAGCTTCCGAGGCAAAGAGTGCTGGAGAAAAGCCGCGAAAACGAGAAACTCCCGAGTCCCTGCCGTGTGCACACACACACCGCTTGCTGAAAGTGAGTCAAAATATTCCTGTGATTCCTCGACAAGTGAAGAAATACTCTGGTTTCCACGAAAACGGCTGAAAAGAAGTACCCGCGAGGTGCGGTCGCCGTCCAGCTTCAGTGGCAAAGAGTGCTGGAAACACTGAGAAGAGGAAACGGCTGTGTCCCGGGAGCGCCCACACGGAGGGCTTTTTATACGATTTCGAGTTTAGGAATGATTTTCCTTGCCCGATGCATAATGAAAAACCCTGCGTTCCGGGAATCCACGGCGGAAGCAAGAAAAAGGTGCAAGCAGACCGTAAAGATCCGGGAGTGCAGTGCGATCTTCTACAGGCAGGAGGTTCCCAGCTGCGGCGGTTCACTGTGGCACAGCAACATTCGAAGAAAGCAGCTGTGAACAGCAGCAGCAAGCCGACTCTTTAGTTCCATTTGCTTACAACGCACTGTGCACTTTTGAGGCAATGAAGAGGCACCCTAAGATATTCACGAAGCCATTTACAGCTGTGGGTCTCCATTTCGTCGAAGAGGTGTGGACCTTGAGCCGCGTTGAATCCACCTATGGTTCCACGGAGCATGAAAAACACTTGGCCCCCGGCATCAGCGTGGCGTTTAAAAGACACTTTTAAACGAAGGAAGACTAATAGTGTTTTTCGTAGACACTGACCTTCCGTCATCCGCACGTGAAGGGTTCGGCAGTAAAACGATGCGAAATCGAGGAAAGCGCGGGTGTATCAAAGCGATGATTTGTCCTCATCAGGGTTAAAAGCTGCGGTACTTTTTCGCCACGGGCACGCCACAGAAAACACCAATCTTGACACTGGGAGCTTTTAGAGGAGTCGCGCTCTGCCGCCTGAGAGACGCCTGTTCGAAACCGTCGATTTCCCTCAGCTTTTGTCAGCGCGTCAGAAAACCCCGTTGAGAAAGGCATATGGATGAACTCTCACATCTGCAGCCATCGCGCTGCAGTCAATATACTGTTCGGTCGTCAGGACCAGCATCGAGAAAGACTGCTGTTCTTCATTGAATTCTCCGCATCAGAGGCGTGCAGATAACCGGGAAACAACGTCTGAAAGTCCCTCTGACATTCGAGCTGCTTCTGCCTCATGAAAACTGGTGATTTCTTGCGGATTTTACGGTATTTTATGCCAGGCCGTGAAGCGCGCGAACGGGTGACCGAGTTGGGGGAAACGGTGGCAGGTCTCCGTCGCTGAGGGCAAGTCAGTGAACTTTGATTTTTCCGTAACTTCGGAAAGCGGTGCCGGAAACAAGTGCTAGATTGCGTTCACGTGTGACGAGAGCACCCCGAGAGCGCTGAGGGAAGCTTACTCGTGGAATTCAGTCCTCTGTGAAGCCTGTAGACCGGAAACCCCGTGCTACGATAAGTTCTCCGTACTTTGCGGGCGTACCATTGGTTCCTTGCTTAGGTAAAACAAATGTGAATTTAAAAGAGCGACTTCCGCACCCGTGCACCACCACTCTCTTGTTACGCCCCGAGTCTTCATATTGGTCAGAAAAGCGCATCACCGCACCAACAGTCACCAGCGCACCCCGGCAAAAAAAACACAAGCAGACTGAAAGACATGCAACACGTGTTCAGGTGCCGAAACAATACAGGCCAGACGAAGTGTGCGTGAAGATGTCCTTCACATGTTGTTAACTAGGGATATCCGACTGTTCTTCCGCTCTTCAAGAGAGCCTCAACATCTCGTGACAGTTGAACCCGCGTACTCCTCATGAAGCGCACAGCTACGTCATGCAATTACCACTTTGTAAGTGGTACCACACGAGCGGCTTCTCGTGGTCACCAGCACATGTTTGAGGAAATGATCAATCGCTCAACTGGAGAGATCTCCTCTGTTCCGACAGTCAGATGGCAGTGGAATGCTTCAGTTGTAATTTTCGCGTAAATGTGGCCACGAGTGACCGCGATGTACTTCGTGGTGCCAGTTTTATCGACTAAACAGAGACATGATAAAAGCTGGGTACGGGGGCTGAACGTGGTTACGTGGTGCAGACAACCAAGTTCTGTATGCTTGCTGGACACCACCACTCCACTGGACTGCTGACGACAGCTGAATGTGTTGGAATTAAATATCCTACGGCATGCGACGGCAGCACGGCTATTCCACATTGGTCGCGATGGCTGTCGGTCTGGTGAAAAGTAGATGCACAGGCGTGCTGCTCTACGGAAGTCCAGATCCCTTACAGGTAGTAAGATCGTTTGGAGGCGCACGTGGGAGATGCGCTCTGCGATGGGGTTAGGTCTTGAAAGAACGCTTTTTCACCCTCAACAAAGATTGGTGCAAAGACGGCATTTACCTTTTTTATGCGGCCAACCTTACTCAGAAGATATGCAAGAAATCCGCGTAGAATACTGGGATCGGTGTAACGCATGCCGCCCAGCGCAGCCGGTCAGCACATCCGCATTTTGTGGAGAAAAAGAGAACTGCTACGTGGGCAAAATGTTTCGGTTCATCCCTTCCTTGGTCGGAATTTGAGTGCCAGTCCGTCAAAAATCGAAATGGGGATTTGAAAAGTTGTTCCACGGGGTATCAGCTCAAATTCTGCCAAGGCGCAGTGGGATTTCTACTAGGCATCCCAGAAAAGCGGCTTCACAGAGCTCCGTTTGGATTTCTTCAGGCGCATGTTGTTCAGTTTGATTAGGTTCTTCGTGTGCAGCCGCGTAAACCGCAGGTACTCGTCCAACGTCGCATTTTCAATACCCTGGAAGAGTGGCACAAATGGACACAGACACAAAGGTGCGCGTGTTCGCAAGAAAAACGTTCGCCGGGGTGTCCAACAAACGCCGCAAAGTCGTTGCCTGCGAGGCGCATGGAAGAAGCCACGAAATACTCCCACCAACTCCACAGCTTTCTGCAACACAGAAAAAAAACTGGAGTAACATTCAGTATCTTAGGTACTATAATGTCTCTGTTTATTCGATTTGAGTTATACAGTTCTGGGTCGCGGATCATTTGCACAGAGGGCGAAGTAATGAGACAATACTAGATCTGGAGCAAACCGATTTGCGTATCAGCTGAGCCCGGAATAGACTCACAGATATATTCAGTGTTCTCCAATCGTCGCACCCTGAGATCGCTAAGTTACCATCCTCGAAAGCACTTAACGAAAACCTGATGGTTCTCAGTGTCAGGCTCTGCACTCTGTAACCGCCCGTCGTTTCACTGAGAATGGGCAGAAAACTCCAGAGTAAAGAATATTTTTTGTCCGGGAAAACTCGCACAGAAACTTCCTGTCCATCTAGATACGTGCATGTGGCTAGAAGCAACGGGTATGAGACAACAGGTACGGCTGTGTAGACGTTTGCCTCAGATAATACATAAACCGTACCCTTTCTCAAGAACGAAAACGCCTTGGCGGCCGTCACGTTTGTGTGCAGACAAAGCAAGACTGACGCTCAAGATTTCTCCTAGAGTCTTTTGAGAACGATCAGGTTCAGGAAGATGCGTTGCCACTTTGGCCACTCTCAGCCTCGCTACTCACCACGCCGTAGAGGAAGGTCATGGCCAGTTCGCCGTAGGTTTTCTCGGGTTTGTCAAGAGTGAAGAGCCACGCAGGGTAATGTTTGTCTTCAAGAATTTTGTGGTCCGGAAGATCCTTGAAAATGTTGAAGACGTGGTCGGCACCAGCTGGGCCGCTGCCGGCTGCGGGCCCCTTCGTCTGCGTTTTCTGTGCGGCAGCTGCAGCAGCGCCTTTTTTTTTCGGCGACAGACGCGGGAAGGAGAGCCGAAAAAGGGGGAAAACCCCAAAAGATGTGACCTTTATGGAAGAGTGGTCTTTCGGAGTGTCTTGGGAGACCGCAGGTCCGGGATAATAACTCGCAGTTTGAGCGTCCAAACTCCTCCGGGATCCTCCTGAGTCTGACATTCCAGAAACCGCAATTTGCTTGCAGAGCTTTTCTTGATAGGGCGGGATGTATTTCCTTAAAAACTGGAAGACTTCTGCAGATCGGAAAGGTTGCATTACAATGCTGGAACGGTTGGGGGTAACGGCGGGACGCGAGCTGCCCGTTTCGGCGGCAGAGTGGAGGCAAGCAACGGAGGACGGGACTTCCTTTCCGCAGACAAGTTGCTCACTCCATGAAACACACGAGTGAGAAGGCAACAGGGATAGATAAGAGAACGATCTGGAGGTTCGAAGCGCCCTGGAAAACGTGGAGTGCTGCGTGGCCGCGCGAGTCACGGGAAAAGCGCGAAAACCGACAGAAACCAAGCCGGCTGGGCGCCCTTCGTGCGACCTTGCCTCGACGCCAGCCTCTGGACGAACAATCCGAGACAAATCGCGAGCCTTTTTCGTTGAAAAACCACCTGTCGACTGAAGCGACGTGGCTAAAACTCCAGCTCGGAATAGATTAGGGAGCTTCGACTCCGAAACAGCGTTTGCTCCAGCGTGTGACGAGTGAGCAAAAGCAGAGTTCCTGAAAAGGTTTCCCCGAACCGCAGACTGGCAAGAAGACGGCTGCGGCAAAGCGTGGAGAGGTGAACATGAAGTAGCCAAGTCCTTGCCGCCTGCAGGTGTGGCAGGCAACTCTGGTTGTTGTGATGTTGGCACAGCGGCAGAATCAACAAGAGGAGACGACGAGACAGAAGGAATCAGAGCAGACAACTTTCCGCTAGCAGCCGAGCTCAAAGAACGACTTTTTCTACCAGTGCTAAGAGAAACGGACCTCGATCTGGCTACAACCGACCAGCCGGGGGACGTTACCAGAGGCGGTTTCAGCGTTGCCATGGATCTGCACCGTGAAAAGAAGCGGGGAGAAATTCGCGTGCTTCGGAAAGCCTTGGTGCTAATGCCCAAGTTGTGATGACTTCTTCGAAACTGACAACGCAGAGAGTGCGAAAACACAAACAATTCTCGGTGTCTGAGCCATGGAAGCGCCGCATGCAACGGCTGCATGCAAGAGCGCTATGGGAAGATGTGCAGACCAGGCGGCCGCGCTGAGATCCTGTCGATGCTTTGTTGACTTCATCTCGAATTTCTTCCAGATGAGGAACAAATTTACGGAAAGGCGGAGATCCAGGCTTTCATGAACGATTCAACTGCAAGCGCTACGACATTACAGGGGGGAAATTGTGTGTATGGGGCGTCGCGTCTATCGAAAACACAGTATGGTCACAGACTTAGCTCCACGTAGTTCCAAATTGTATGAATATGGGCGGCATCCGCTTTCTTGAGGTTGCCAAGATACATTCAGAGATGGTCCTTGCCAGAACTATGGAATCAGAGTTCATGGAGAACTTTCTCTTTCGTTCCGTGGTCCCTTCACAGTGCGACCGGCAGATTGCATCTGTGTCCGTACTCAGTGTCCGCACAATGAAGCCGCCAAAACGGTTACAGTTTGTCATTCCAAACTCCACACAAACCATGAACGTCCAGGGAGCCGAGAAGCTTCCAGGTGCTTTACCCGTTCATCTTTTCAGACAAACCTGTGGGTTTACGGTAGAAACCAGTGGCGATACATGAGGCCGCGTAGTGTCACGAGATTTTACAGGCAGGGTGCGTGCATTATCTGTGCTTGTTGCTGCACCCAACTTCGTAAACCATTTACGATCTCTCTTCCAGATAATCTCAGTTGTCTGTGAGTATGCCGGTGTACGGCCATATGTAGTAATCTATTTGTCACTGTGTGGCTGAATATCCGCTGGTCTACAATTCCACAGTCTCGTATGTCTACACCGAGTTATTTTCACCCATGAATGCAATCGCTAACGCCTACGGCTTTTTTCTATCTGTCTCTTTGATCTATTCACGTTCCCCTCTTGATCTTTATGGATCCTTTCTTTTACCAATGTAAAGACAGTTTAGACGGCCGCTGCACAAACAACATGAGCCCGTCATCCATACTCGAGCAATTTTACACGGCCATGCATTTTAAGCGCCAAAGTTTGCCTCACATCACTTCCACGGAAACCCATGGAAAAAGTCGAGTTTACAGAGCCATCTCACATACTCGTTCACGAAGACAAAAAAGTGACCGCAACTGCCGCAGAACCCGCCAAGTGCAGACCCACAGCCAACCCCAAATCTTCCCGCAGCGAACTACGCAAGGATCCCCAAGCAGTTTCCGCTGGCGTTCGAAGAAAAAGATGTGAACGGCAAACTTACTGAAAACTAAAATGTGTGCATGCTTGCTATGTACATATACATGTATATATATACATATATATAACTGTATATATAAATTTACGGAGGAGTGTGAAAGATGACCCACTTTGCGAGCAGTTTCCACGACGCGTCTGAGGCTGTTTCAGTTAGCTATAGCAATATTCATCGTGAACGACAGGTAGGCTTGAAAAACGCTGATAACGCAACAGGCCTTTGGGAAGCTTTCAGAAGACTGAGGAAGGTGCCGTGTGGCGTTTCCCACGTGCTTTGTGCAACTTGTGACCAGCACACACTACTAGGGGTGACCTCTTCGTTTGCAAACTTCTACGGAAATGTGTACCCAAGTTGCCTGCATTGCGAGCGTTGATATCGGCCGAAAATCTGAAAGATGCACGCCGTCTTTCTGTTTCACGGACGGTTTTAAAATCCTATCAGCGCATCCCGCCATCCCCGCCCATGGAGGCTCTTCTCGGTGCTCGCTGCGTCCTTAGGATCTGCCCACGAAGGCCGCGAGAAAGAGTTCCTCCTCAAATCCTATTGTGGGGGCAGTACCATCGTAATGTGATACTCCCTGAAACCGGGCGCTCGAGACCAGCTGGAAGAAATCTTCCCGTCACTTACTGTGTAAGTGCCGTCTTATTCGGTGTGCATTTCTCTTTTAGCAGCCACGAGACTACCGCAGCACTTTGTGTCAGTTCTTGAGTCTGGCGAAGCCAATTTGTTTGTTGTCGTAGTCGAAAACCGTGTAAACGTTGCGCATAAAGAGGTCCCCCAAAATCCACGTGCGGCCAATTGGCCCCTTTGCCGAGGCAACTAGTTGGGAAGGCGGGAATATTCCGAAACCGTTTTTCTGGGGTGTTGGCCTTCCACCCTCTAAGGCTTTCAGGCCCATCATGCCGAAGAGGCAAGGCGTTCCGGCGGCTGCGCTCGCCTGAGACACGGAAAGAGACGTCAAAAAATGTCAGTCGCAATTTTCTCCTGTGGCATCTGTGATGGAGTAGCTTCAAACGCAAGTCTGCCTTTCTCGGATGTACTTCCACGCGCACATTTTCCCGTAAGAAACCACCACCAATGCAGAGGGGAAACCAGCGTTTTGTGGCAGACACATCCGGAACTGGCAGAATGCCTTTACAACCGCCCGGATGTGAAACACAGCAACGTCGCCGAGGTACAGCCCCTAACATGTGAGCCTCTTCGGATTTTGGAAAAAGTGGCAAGGGGAGAAAGGGAAGCACGTCGATCACGTTTCGCCTGCCTACACCTTCACAAGAGTCTTACCCCAATAACAAAAATTTCTGAAGCTGCCTGGATAGCGGGTGGAAGTGTTTGTGATGATTTTGAATTCTGGCCATAGCCTCAACCAAGCGTCAAGCAGGCACTGAAAAAAGTACGCAGACTCTGGGCTTACTGAAATAAGTAAATCTTTGATTTTGATTGGGTAGTCCTGCCCTTCGATCTCAAGTTGCAGATCTCGAAGTACCTTCGCCTTCTCGCACGAAATGAAGAACATACCTACAGCGTACCGGAAGGAATTACAGCCATAAACCCGGAGCATATGAAAGCAAGCATGAAATCGGGGGTCGCATTTTTGCTGGAACGGTCAACAAGCGGACGCAGAGACGCCCCGTCGTTTTCCGGCTACTACGGAAGCCTCTGGGGTGTCTGAGACTGCAAGGAGTGGAATGGTTCTTCAGGGTTCGCCTGATACAGTCTTCGAACGTATCGACGATGTCCCGCCTTGTGCGTCCAGGCGTAACAAAAAGTAAAAGACGCAACAAGTAACCCTGGGGCGGCTCAGAAGCCTCTTCTGGTTTTCGCTTTCACTGACACAGGATACCTGGTGACTTCGAGGCTGAACAAACCGTTTGGTTATGAATTTTGTCATAGTAAACTTACCTTCTGGCATTAAAGGCACACTGAACGCTCCCATCATAGTGGCAATCCTCTTCACTTCGTCCAGAGGTCCTACAATCAGAGACGTTCCGCTGTCGATGATCATCTGCGAGAAATCACAGATGACGTCTCTGCCTCTTCCGTTTCCACACAAAACTTAGGTTTCTGAAAACAGGCGACGAGTGTGTCTCATTTGCTCGAAGAAAATCGAAATTTGGGGTGACACCCGAAGTGTGAAGCGGCACAAAGTGGCTCTCGAAATTGGATTAGTTGATACGCCATGAGTTCAGGACATAGAATGATATATCAAATTCTCAAAAAAATATCCCGCGAGATATTGAACGACACTTCCGGGCCCAAAATCCTGACATCGTAGTCTCCGTTGCTTGTGTTGAAACCCTCTCTCGTCAAAGAGCATGTTCCACAATCTGCTTTGTGCTCAGATCTTGCGTGTCGACCACTCCCACGAGAGGTCCAAGAAACCCCAGAGGGCACGAAACGTTTAGGGTTGGCAATAAATAGAGCAGGAAAGGTCTGAGACGATTTGCTTTAGACGACGGGTACGCATTTCAGTCTTGGTTTTTTAGGTGCTACCTTGGAAGTGTTTAGTCATTGTGCGTACAGCTCTCGAGTTCCCTATTCTCCAATAGACTGTACAGCTTTTGAGTAACTGCAGAGGTACATTACGTGAGCTCTTTTCGGAACTATTTATGCAGACTCCGAAGAAGCGTGTGTCGCCCGATTTCCTGATTGTGTCTTAACAATCCGAAACACAAAACAACCGGGTCCGGTGTCTCTGTGAAAGCAAAAACCACCCTTATCCACTCTGGAGTTGTCTGCGTGAGCTGCACCGACTCAGACGCCCTCGAGAGGCGACCACGGCTGGTGACTCCCTTGAGAGTGTGAGGTTTGTATTCGTTTCCCTAAGCTGTAGATGGAATACAGTCCCAGAAATCTCGTTCGCTCCCATGAACGGAGTTATATACTGTTAGGCAAAATGACCTGACCTTCGTGGTCGGCGCGATGAGGTCTCCGTCGCTTTTCAGGCCCTTTGTGTTGATCATCCAGTAGCGCGAATCGACGACTGGCGAGAAATTGATGTCACCGATGAACCGCTCTTGATCCACTCCGCCGATGGCCAGCTCTCCATCCACTCCATTTGCCGACGCTGCAAAAACAAAACTGTGGGGGCAATGGGATCGAGCAGCTTCCCAGTGTGTTCGTTTGATACACGCCCGCTGAAGCTTGTGACATCTTCAGAGGTTCATCCTGTCTGTCGTTCGAAAACCCTATTGAGGAACAAGGTTCTTCCCGAATCGTACATCGTGCTGTCGCTTCCGTAAGTTATTGTAAAAGGGCGGACCCTGCGCCCTCAAGAGCATGGTTGGCTGCTAAAAAGAGAGCGCCACTACTGACTTGGACCCCCCGTGGTCTCTGTCACGCGAAAAGAACTGCCTGGCATTTACCTCGCACTCAAGAGTCTCCGCTTGCAGAAACCAACTAAGGTGGCATGCACACAGAAGAAACTCGTCAAAGAGAAGCATAAAGCATACAACTGCCCTCCAAATTGCCGCAGACTTTCGAGGCTCCATCCAGTAGTCTCACCGAGATAAAAAGCGAAGACCCAATTTTTTACGACATTCTGCTCGACAGCAGCCTGCATGAAGGGCTTCAGGCCTTTCGTGGCCAGACTGGGAAAGCCCATCCCTGCACAGAGGCACAGAGGTATCGGAGAGAGACAGCTTCAGAACGAAGTTACTCCCATAGATATTTTGACTCTTGAAGAGGGGCTGAGACGCGTTTCCTACTCCACAACATTCTGACGCATTCCACCGGCCAGTCATGTTCTCTTCCACCGCAACTCTGATCTACTTTGTCTACGGTAGCAAGGAACGGAGGAACAGTAGGCAATGACGTAAGCAGGAGGAAGCACGCAACGTCCTCCTCGGCTACAAGCGCCTAGCCTGATGCATCCTGAGTTTTCAGAATCGACAGTGTTGTCTACAAAATAGAAGCCATCCAACACGGTGCCTGACCCTTTCTCTGTACAGAGTTCCGCCCGTTCGGTGAAGATATACTCAAGAGTCTCATCACAAGAATTCCTTTGAGTGCGACAGAAAAGGTAAACTCGAAGCAACAACACAGGCAGTGCCATCTCAGACTAAACCCTGAGACACTTCGACGTTCTAGATCCTACCCAGGATGCCGTCAAACTTCCCGAAAAAGAAAGCTGTGCCCAAACCCTTCAGATCCACTGCCTCCGCAAGCAGAAAGTTCTTCGTTTTCAAAGACGCTAGAGCCACGTCGTCCGCAGAGAGGAAGCCGCCCACGGGTCCTGATGCATACTGAGAACACAGATCCCGGATGCGAGACTAAGAGCTCGTCTGTGTCTTTATTGCTCTTCGCGCAGACGAAAACAACAGTACAAACACAAAGAGGGAGAGCTGCGTCCCCACACAGTTTAAAGGTTCACCGTCTAACACGCCAGTTCCTGGACACCCTGGTTCTCAGCACGCCATCAGGGTGGAGTGAGGGTGCGGACAGCATTCGGTCCGTGAAAAATAGGGAAACGAACCCTATACAAACGTAAACATCATGCCTTTCCTTATTCAACTAGTTTTCTACCTCCATCGGCATCCATAGCCACACCTACCGATACGTTCCCTTATCCATCTACATCGTTATATAACCCTGCCAACGTAGGTGTGTACCGTTTCTCGCGCATGTAGTTACCTGAACGTGGTACGGCGTGCCATCTGCGTGGTACGTGTCAGATTTCCCATGGTTGTACGTTTTGTGCATCATACAGAGGATCCCACACGAGGCGCTGCAGACCCACAAGTCGCTGCTTCCTGTGTCGACAACGACCCGAACCTTCTGGCCCGGAGACCTAAAAAATGAGAATGACAGGAGTGGAGAAATTCCGGGAACACAAGCTTTACACGGCGCGTACACCTTCATTGGTGAAGCACGGATACATGCTTGTGTAAGCACTCAGCGATTACTGACGCAAGTTAAGACTCCCATAACCTCCCCAATACCAATGTCTGGGAAAATAATTGTAACATGACGAAACGAACCATAGTGAAAATATGCGCGCATTCTACCACGAATAATGGCAGCATAACACTGGGAACGAACTTTCTGTTACAAACTCTCTGCGGCGTTGTTAACTAAGCGCAAACACACAAAACCCGCGAGACGACCCGTGGACCGCAGAGTACGCGCCTCCTTCGCATTCCTCCATCCAATTGTATGTCTAGAGGTACGCAACCACACAGAGCTACAGTTGTGTGAAGTACGGTCTTCTGAGTGGCCGGCCCACAAAACTACAGTGTTATGCATACATGCTCTCCTCCCGCTAATCAACTGAGTTTATCAATCCAGCACTGCAGTGCGAATACGCGTGTGTCACGGTTCTATCGCAGACCACTGAGATTGGAAGTTTGTGGTTCTGGCCTTCAAGTTTTGGTACCATTACGCACACGCCGGTGACTCTACTGGAGTTCGTCGCCACGGGTATGGACACCAGTCTGTGTCGCAGCCGTACGAATTGGTCCGGTTATATAGGTGTCGCGGGCGTACGGGGAAAATAACAGAATTCTTCAGCGGGTGCAAATTACGTTTTCCCCGTCGTCAAGAAAACTTTCATGGCGGCTGTACGAACCACGGCCGTCTACTTAGAAAGCGTGTCAATTCCCAAACCCTACGGACCACAGCCGTTTTGGTGAAAAGCGCACATACGTATCCTGTATCTACCGCTTACCCCACATAGATTTCCGTGTAGTACTGCGAATTCATGTAATCATGAATGCTGATGTCGTCGCCATTGGAGAGGCCCGACAAATTCCCATCGTCCTTTTTGGACAGACCTTCCTGCATGCGCAGAGCGGCAACCAGATGCGCCTGCAAATCTGGCACAGTTATGGTGTTTTTGTCCCACCCGATCTGGCGCAGAGATTTCATTTTCCGCAGAGGCATCACCATCACTCCTGAAAGCAAAGCAGCAGCACAAAAGACCATTTCTATGTCTAAGAAGCCAGAAGATCGAAACTGGATATGGCTACAAGAGTCAACAGTACGAGGGTAGTGAACCCCGAGCCTTGAACAGAAGGCCAACGGAAACGGCTCGCAAGGATTCGAGGCCCCAGAGAAAATGGAGACGACAGTCACGCAAATTGGTAGCCTCCGTCGCACGAACGACACGAGATGAAAGACGAAAACGAGTTTGAACCGTGGTAGCGCAGCTGGTGTACTGTCTGTTATGTAGGGCCTAAGCACAAAGACAGTACTTTTCTAGGCACGAGAGAGAGTACCACTGCGGAAGAGAGGGCCTGCGTGAGGCAAAGCATCAGAGTCCTCCCCGAGAAACTGCTCGTTCTGGACACTCCAGGGAGAAAACATCTGGTTCTGTCTGTCGTGTCGTGCTGGCGTGTCTGCTCGTGCGGAAGACGGGGTGGAAGCCTGCGGGTTACCCAGTTCTCCCATCACAGGACTGTTTCTTGGGTCGTCAAGTGGGGAGGTCTCCACAGAAGTGAAGGAAAAATTCACCAAGCCGTAGAGACACAAGCACACGATGCCGAAGAGTGCAACGACGCAGATCACGGAAGTCGACAGCCCGACAGCCTTGCCAAGGCTGCGACGTCTTTTTGCACGGCTGAACACGCCCATAGGATCTCTCAGCGAAGACAGAACTTGATTGAGACGGGGAAACGCACACGCGCCACCTTCGGTCTTCGCGCAATGCGAAGAACTCGATGGATCCTTCCAGGACTCGTCTTCGACATCGCGATCCTCAGCAGCCGAGCAAATGCCAGGAAGAGAAGAAACGGATGCAGAGTCAAGCAACGAGGCATACAAGGAGGATCGCTTTCCAAAGTCTTGCGAAGACGAATCGACGCTGACGAGATTACGGAACCGCGACGACGGAGACATCGTGCCCGCGTCCGTAGTTGTAGGACTAATAGACACTCGAGGGTAGGCAAAAAAACGAGGCGCAGGACGGTTTTAGTGAAGTGGATTCAGAACGCGTCCGTGCGTGTTCGAAAAACTGTCTGCGAATTCGCTCTGCGAGTCGGTCTCCAGCAAGGCTTATCACGCACACATTACCTAGACAGACTCAAAAACGGCGCACACTCAAGGACTGCGTCGTGACAGCCGGCACACCAACATGCAAAGCTGTCACTGGGTTTGATTCGCCAACTTCTGTCTCATATGGAATTTACGCACTCTCAATAATTAGCCTCAACGGCTGTTACTGCATCTCCATAAAGCGAGGGCTGTAGCTGTAGAGGCTTTCACGGTGTTCTTTTGAGTCTTCCAAGAGCCGGAGAGACCACTGATCTACGGCAAAAACAATGTGGCCGGTTACTGCTCCCGGTTCGCCGACAATGCTGGATGGAAGCTGAAAGACAGGACACAGATTTGTATGTCATCTATGGAAGCTCCTCGTCTCTGTTGTGCAACCATCTATTTTCATGGAACTAGCGATACTGCTCATTCCGCGAGCTTGCCTGTACGCGTGTCAGGGACGCGGCTGAGATGTGGTTGCATGCCGGCCGTGACTGATAATGCCAGGAGGTGCTCACTGGTTTCGCTGAGTGGCAACAACTGAGCCATGAAAAAAAATCAAAGACACTGCGTGATGTGGCGTTCACTAAGCAGAAAGTGAAGACTCTATCAGATGGGTGTCTTAGTACACGTTCCAACTGAACAAGTGGTCACGGCGTGTGTTTACACGAGCAACGCGCTACAGATGCCCAACGCGGAGGCCATTAGCTAGTGAGCTGAATGAAAACTTGGTATTTGGTTGAGTGTCACAGTTTCGCTGGAAATTTGGTGGCACCGAAGCGCATGCGCCCTTGGGCTGAATCAGGGGCTATTTTCCTGTTCTATGTGGAGTAGCTTAACTGATACCGTTGCATATAGTCAGGCCTGCGTGAACAAACCGTGCCGTATGCAGCAACCGACAAAAATTTGCGTTCGGCATAATGATCGATAGTCACATATAGGGGGGGTGATGTAAGTGCAGAACCACTAGCAAGAGTGACACTGGTGGCCCCTAGAGCTTTCCAGGCAATTATGGGTGGGTGCAAGAGTTTTCACGTGTTTGTAGTCAACGTAGGGTAGACAAGGACAAAACTGCGAGGTCTGCGTGTACCTAAAACCTACTCAGTTTAAGGGCTGGTGCGACAGTCGGCCGCTGCATAGTGGCTTGCTCTTAGTGTAAACCATCTGTTAGAGAACGCAATGTCAACCTGCATATGTCTACCGAAAGACATTTTGGAGCGACCGCTGGACAGAGAGAACCGTGAGTACGGGCTCACTATTGAGAGAGTCATGCCGTTTCCTGCAGCGACATGGGTCGTGCTTGTTCTTGGCATACAACAAGGTTGTCTTCGACACTATGTAGCCAATAATTCTTGTATGACATCCTCGACAGTCAGGGCAGATTGCATTCGAGAAAGAACCGGCAGTTCTGGCGACCCCACTGCGTTGCTACGTTTTGTGGGATAGTAACAGATAGTGGTCAAGTAAGGATGAATCCAGAAGCACAATTGTCCATTCCCGTGAAATAAAATACACAAGAATACCCGAGCGGCATCCCAAAGTACAGCATGCGGTCTCTAGTACTGTGTTGTGAAAAGTTGGCAGGCAAATGCCAATCAAACATTCAAACGTCACTACAGCGGTAATATCCAAATCTACTTTGACGTGAGACGCCCACCTTGTCCAGGTTGGGGGACATCTCTGGCCGCACATGCACCTCTTTATGGCTGTATATTTTAGAAGCCCGACTGTCTGTTCACGGATAAAATCCTCGCTGCTGGTAAATGTTGTCTTGTGGCTTGTAACAAACTTGCGAAACAGGTGTTACCAATCCTCTCTGTTCATGCAAGGATGCAGAGCTGTTGAATGTTCGTGTCTACCGTCGTCGCCGTTCCGGCGATGAATCATCACGGGTAAAAAACGCAGGGATCATGATTTGGGAGTTTTTGGCGGAATTCCTGACTTCTACGGAGCAGTCTTTTGAGATGGTGAAACGTCTTCGTGTCAATTGCTTAATTATGGGGTGAGCGTCTCCTGAGTCGCAAAGCTTGAGGCTTCTTCCGACCAAAAAGTGAAACGGACTTGTCGGAAAACCGGCCGCGGACAAGATTGTTTCGTCGTGATATGGCTTTCGTGGAACATTCATTACCTCTGCAAACCATCTGACATATCCTAATGATAAAATATCGACCATAGACCTGGGCCGTATGCTTTAAGCTGTCACAAAGCGGCGGTACAACGACCTGGCGTTGTACGAGACGTATCTCAAACCCGGCGTTGAAGCAAAGTACCTGCGGTCCAGTTAATCATATACTAAGCATGCCTTTTCACTATAGACAGCATAGCAATCGGAATATACGGGTCGTTCTCAGAGCATGCTAGCGCCTTTTCATTTCTGCATTGCTGGCATCTCTACGATTTTTCCCCTTGGTATTATGCTAATCGTTTCGCCTCGTAGTGTTTTTTTCCTATGTCACAGCAATCATCTGCCTACAACACCTGTCAACGAGACATTTTTCGACTATTTCATAAACCGTGTTATGGGACCATTCCTCCAGTTTCTGACGCTGATGTCTTAACGGACTTGCGAATGACTGGGCTCGCGGGAGAGCTCCAGGTCCACCTCCGTACTACAAGCAGCTGCCCTCAATAACTTCAGCGGGTTTCTGGTCAGCATTTTTTCGGGCTACTGCGAAGCAGACTCGTGAGAAATTTCCATTTGTCATTCAGTCATGACCGAAATGGAGAGAGTACAGCCGAGCAGGATTGATCAACCGTTGACAACGTGGCGCACGGGCCACGACGTTCGTCCTGTTGACAGTTTCTTACAGGGGAGGGCCAGAGTCATACAGCTACCGCTTTGTTGCCAATCATGCCATTTTTCTCCTTTCCGTCCGGACTTGCTCGCAGTCGCGACGGCGGAGTTGTTTGGTATTGCTGGTGCTGGGCGTCTCCACGTTTTTTCAATTTCAAATGGTACCTTCTTGCATTCGCCAGAAGTCCAGGACAAGGCAGCCCCGTCGTGGCAGCGCTCTTTACCCCTGCCCGAAGGAGCTGTTGGAAACCCATGGACTACGACACACTTCGAAATAGCCTCTATGGGTACAAGCGATGCAATAACTGACTGCGCGTGGTCCGAAAGCAACGAATATGTCATTGCAGCAGCGTGTGGAGATGGAGTGACGAGGTTGTGGGATTTTCGTAGTCAGAAAGCAGACTTGACGCAGATACGTGGCAACAACGCAGGAGCTTCTGACGTGGCTGCTCGTAGTGCGGTCGAACTCCGCGGGCACAGAGCTGAAGTATGTGGCGTTGACTGGTCAACATTAGATCGTCAGCTTCTATTGTCGTCTTCCTGGGATGGCAAGGCTATGATGTGGGATGTTCTACACCTTGCATGTGTGTGCGTCCTGCCTCATTCAGAGTGTGTGTACGCAGCGTCATTCTCTCCCCGAAGAAGGAATGTTGTCGCGTCCGTCAGTGCTGATGGCCGTCTGCGTCTGTTCGACCTGAACTCGCCGCCTCCACCTAACACGGTGGCGGGTCCGAATTTTTTGGGAAGGCACCACGGAACACTCGTGTGCGATCAGGAAGCTCACGGGGGCTGCGAGGTCCTCTGTTTCGACTGGTCTAAGTACCACGAGAACGAGATTTTCACTGGAGGCTCTAACGGCAGCGTCCGACTCTGGGATTTGCGTGCCATGGCAAAAGGGCCACTCATGGATATGGCCGGGATACACAAACTCGCTGTTCGTGACTTGAAATGCAGTCCATTTTCCGGTGACGTACTAGCAACTGCTTCGTACGACACCAACGTGAAAGTCACATCCATAGCACGGCGTCTGCAGACGGGGTTTCTAGAAAAAACTGAAACGCAGGGCAGCGTTGGCGCAAGTCTCTCAAAGGAATCGTTTACCACTGCCCAACAGAAGGTCTTCAGCCACCATGCCGAGTTCGTCATGGGCATTGACTGGTCACTCTTCCAGCCTCATTTTATTGCCTCAGCATCGTGGGATAGGCACACATGCCTTTGGTCGCCACTGGGGGATGAACTTCAGTACCCGCCATTGATTCGCCGAAACGCCAGGCAATAAGCGGCGGTGACGCTACATGAATCCTTTCTACTATATAGAACCCGGTAACTGTGAGGTTGTTTCACCTCGTTTCCAAACAACACATGATATCGTGCAGGGGCTGACGGAGAAGCTGTTTCTTCTGTCAGCGCGCCCCTAATGTTTCCTCCACAGTTCCTGTCAGGTTCCTTTTTCGAGCAGGCCTGGATCCGTATCCGGTGAACGAACTCAGCAGCAAGGTAGACTTGCTTGGCTCGTCTACGATGTTCCGTGTCACCCACGGCTGCGTTTCCCTAGCGAAGTTCGACAGTCCATCGCACGTCTGGATATTCGCGTTTTCGTAGTTCCGTTCACTAACTCTACCGCTCTTACACTGAGACCTCTTGCTACAGTGTCACCTATTGAACTAGGTTGAAACGATGCTTTCACTCGGGGGGCCTAACCTATACCGGTAGCGGCGCTGGGCACGCAACGCCTCTGTTGTCTAAGGACTGCAGCAAGTTAGATCACTCATTTTCCCACCCAAATTACATTTTCAGACCAGCGGGAGCTGCAAAACGGGCTCACCATGTTTTTGCCACCGGATGATAGACCTGGGCATGAATTCTCTGTTTTGTACGCTAGTAAACTGGGGCCACAAGTCCGTGACCTAGTGCAAGCTAAGAACTTCTGACAGCTCCTGAAAATGGCAACAGTTCGACGATACACAAGTGATGGTAACTGGGAGTCTGAGCCAGAAGCGGTTTTTGTTCTGCCAACTTTTGGCATCTGAACCACGCCCCGGGCAGCACCGACGCTCCCGACGCTCTAAAAACTTAGATTAAAATTGAAGCCATCCACCATCTCTGGAGTTTCACTCTCACCTGTGTTGACGTGCATTCGCGTAGGAAAACGAGGAACCTACCAAGGCACTCCCTGACTGAAGGCACTTTGGCAACTTTCGGTTGAGGGTCAGCGCCGTGTTCTCTCTGGCAACCCCCGGCATTGTATAATTGCGAAGCACTTCTTCACCGCGTATCAGTTTAACGACACTCTATTGGAAAAGTTTGTTGAAATCGATAGCTTCCGCAGACCAAAGGGGAGGGAAATACCTCCCACCGGAATGCGGTACGCGGCTGCCGGAAGACAAAAAGAAACCTGCGGTAGGCTGTTAATCGCGTAGAGGCTCTTCAGCTAGGAAGACACACAGGAAGGTTGGACTAAAGCATAATAAGGGGTTCTTGAGAATCGAAGGACCGATCAAATCGTGAGGGGGAAAACCCCGCCACTGATAGTCCGTCCGAAGTCAACCTTCGGGTTTTTTTCCGGTGCGCAGAGCCGGGAAAGTTACTACTAGGCTGTCGACAACTCACCAACGTCCGCGGCTAGCCGACTGAGTGCTGTCTACAAACAACGCCTAATCACCCGTCTTCGGTGCCGGGTGGTTTCGCGACTGCTCGCAGTATGCCTCTGATCCGGCTAGCCTCTCTCAAGTGGGTGACCGAAGCTTCCGTTTTAGCGTCATATGATAAACTTTGCTTGTCTTTTGATGTTTCCCCGGCACACTGCTCGTTTAAGCTCCGCTGTCTTCTGTCGATACTGCCACGTGGATACATTAGCCATTGCACGTTTTCTTCACCCGAAAAATTCGGCGTGTCTCCCGAAACCTAAGTTTTAACCGCTCATTACCGCTAGAAAATGGCAAAACTCCACTCTTTGTCGCGGGCCGCTTCGCTCTTTGTGGTCCTCGCCCTCCTGGCCCTCGCGACCACCTGCGTTTTGAGTTTGAACGTTGACGAAGCAGACGCGGCACTCGACGAAACTGGAGCTCCCAGCTTCACGCAGGAAGACGCCGAGGCTCTTGCTGACAATCTGGACGAAGACGAAAACGACTCAGCTGTGGAGCATGAAGAATTCGACTCAAACGAGGAACGCGAATCCGATTCTGCTGTGAATGAACCCGAGGACGCGTCTTTTATTGAGGTGAGAAAGCTTTAAAATTACCATGTCTAGCGGCACGACAAGAGTCACTTTTAGTGGCGGGACCGCTAGGCAGTGACGACGCAACTTCAGAGATAACTTATCCGACACTCTTTAATGTGTGTCTTCGCCGTACTTTCACTATTTTAAGACGCCGCTGTAGACGAAGCTGTTTCCCGTTTTTTCTTTCTCTAATATGCCCAGTGTCGTGGGGCGTAGGATAAGTAGCGGTAGTCGTTAGCTGATTGGTGTCGCTTAGAGGGACTCTAGCGAGTTTCTCTTACTCTACAGGTGTAGGTGTTCTTCCGGAGAAGCAGAGTTCGTATAGATAATTCGACTGTTTTGAACGGGACAGTTGTACCTCTTAGCAATCCACGCTCGTCAAATTACCATAGCGGTCTCCATCATGGAATGGGTGACTCATTGTATATATAATCCTTGGAATCCTGTTCTATAATGTGTAACTGGCAGTCTAGTTTCAGTTCGCTGACTGGTACTGCAAACATGGTGACTTACGATTCTAAATAGCTCTACGAGCAGAATAAGTCATCACGTCCTCTATCACTAATGTTGAGTGCATTGTAAGTTGGTAGTCTCTATGGACGGTGTTCAAAGCAGTTTCCTCTGAAAATTGTTCCGAAAAAAGCGATTGATTTTTCTTTTTAGGACGGAGACCAAGCTGCGATGGAGGAAGATGATTTCGACTTCGAGGGAATGAATGACGAGCAAGCGCAGGAGCTCGCAAACTCCCTCACCGGCGAGGACCGGGAAGCCTTCCTTGACATGTGGGAGGAGCACAAGGCGAACAGCGCGGGCGAAGATGTGGATGCGGCAGGTGCTTTCGCTGAACTCTAAAGTTGGTTTTGCCGTTGCGGTCTGTCGTGTCTTCTGAAAATTAACTTGCGTCTGTCTGTAAAATGGCTTCGTGGGAGAAAAAACAGGTGAAATTAATTTTTTTTGTTCAAAGAATTGAGGTCCAAGCAGCACCGAAAGAGGACATTTCAATTCCGAATCGCTCCGAGCGTGAGCCGCGTGTTCGCCTTCGCAATTTTCCGTGCGTCCAGAGATCGGATGCTCTTCTTTGGACTCCACGGCACCAGAAACAGTTTGTGCTTAGCACGGCAGCTGATAGGCGAGCGGGCGAATGCTCGTCCTTGACGTCTTCGCTGCGCCCATACTGTACTGAGATAGCGTGCTTGTCCCTCCGACGGAGGGCACACTACGAACATATGTATTTCAGGCCACTGATCGAGTTCGCACTGGTTAAAACGTGAACTCTGCCTCACTTCTCTTCAATGGCTCTCCAACTGCTAAAAGTACATTCGTGCATCAGTGTTCTCACGCGGCTTGGGTACATGCTAGGCCTGAACAGCAGCTTATATCTTACACTTCCTCAGTGCCGATGGAGGCCGTCCGACCCAACTTAACGCGACAGTATTGTGGAACCGACCATAAAACGTTTCTGCAGTACGCAGAAAACTGCTCAATTGGTGTAACTCGTGCTGCCCACCGAAAGCTTAAGGCAGAAAAGAGTTCATGCCGTCCACGGAACAACGCGTTCTCTTCCGGCATGCAACCACATAGCCACTGGGTCATGATGGCCTTTCACCGGAGAAGCGGCACATTCTCAGTTTTTGCACGTTATTGACCTGCACGCTTTTAGAGGCATGAACCTCAGAAGCCGGACCGCTGCCACATGTGGGTCCACTCTCTTCCTGAATTGGCTTCGGTGTCTCTCGTGACGGTTCCGAGCATGTTCAAAGGAACTGCGTTTAGCCTTTGCAGCTCTGGCAACCGGTGAAACTGCATCTCCTGGTAAGAATGGTGAGAACTGTCTGCACCAGCGAGGCTGTCAGAATTCGGCAAACTCATCCGACTACCCTCGGCTTCCTCAGGCGTGATTTCTGTGTCCGCTGCCTGGAGGCTGTCCACGTAGATTTCATCCGCCGGATCTGTTCCGCCTTCAGGTCTGTGCTTTCGTGGGCGACCACACCCGCCTGAAAGACACCACATAGAACACGCGATCGTGCTTTCATGAAATTCTTTCACTGGCACGGACACACAATCAACAGCCTCGCTCGACGGCACAGAAACAGTACAGTCGTGCAGCAAAGATTCAAGGTACCGTGCGAAATGAGGCGGAAGACCACCAACTCCACAGCTGCATTACCAACTTTTGAAGGCTACGCGCCCATGCAATATGCCACACTAATTCTTATATGTGAACTTCTGGCATTCCTTACTCAGATTTGGAACACGCTGGTAAAGTAGAATGTATGTGCCCGGGACAGAACCGTAGATACACTCAGTATTCTCGGAAATACGGTAACATAACAGAACTCGAATCCGGTAAACAAAACACTCCAGATCTAAATCAGTAGTCCAATTCGCAGAGTATACTTCTCACGAAGAATTTCACGTTCGCGGCCCTCCAAAAGTACACAGTGATACGCGAGTACACAGCAACGATGAACTTGACAGCCAAGGCAAATGAAGACTTTCAGAGAAAGCCACTGATCGTTCCTTGTGCCTTTCTTCATGAGTCGCCTGTGGGTTCTAAAACTCTTTACGACGGCTGGAGTTCTGTCAGCTTAGGGTTTCGCTGATACGCCAGACACGAATTCTGCTTACGGGATCCGGTGAGCAGCTCATCAGTTACGCCACTGCAGCTCCACAGGTCCATCACCTGCTCCTGAATGAGAAGGCACCGTTTGAGGAAAACGGCAAAAGTGTTTTGGATCCGATTCACCTTTAGCATTCGTTGTGTTTCTCGATTCACGCACACAAACGGCGAAGCACGGTTTGAAACAAAGCAGCTCGTTGGTCAGCAGGACGACTTCTCAGCGTCACCGAAAAGATTTCCTCTCTACGGTTCTATGCTGCATGTGCGCGGCCTGGTCGGTGAAAACAGTCATCAACACGGAACTTATTGCTTTGTCCTACAGCATGCCTCCACTGCACTCGCTAACATGTCACCGCGTTTTTTCGGAATGGTCTCGCGAACGAACCCGACTCTCTCGCCACGCATCTTATGTTCTCCGATATTCATGCATAGAAAATGAGAGATCAACGCGTTGCTTGTTGGGAAAACGACTGCGGAACCACCCAGATGGATGAGGACAAACACGTCACCGTATCGTCCCAGAAAAGGCTGGAAAGCGCAGCCAACGAAAGGCGGTAGGAGCATTTACACGTTATGCACGATCACATGACTTTTGCCAATTTGAGATCAAAGATGCGCCTCCACTCTCTGTTTCAGGCGTCCTTCCACGGCCCAAACCAACCGCCACGTCCCCAGAAGCAACTGACTCCACGACAACTTTTACACGGACGGACACTGCTTAACTCCTCTCCTGGAGCTGCAACACTCACCGAGATCCGTTTCTGCTCTCTTGCATCGGTGGTGAGTCGCAAGGCCGCCTGGAGGTGCCAGAAAGCTTCGCGCGGCTGTCGCCATGACACACGCAAAAAGAGAACACAAACAGACACGTCAGACTCGCATTCAAGTCGATGTCGATCAGAACAGAGTGCTGTGGCCAAAAGAAAGGTGGCTTGCGGGGATGACTTTAGCGGAAAAGTATAAAGAGAGACATGCTACGCGCTCCGATCGAGGAAAAGCGCACTCAGCATCTTGACGCATTGGCGACTAACCTGCAGGAGTTTGGTGTACACGCAAGCGATAGCGACCTCGACATCGGGCTGCAGGAAACAGGCACGCACAGAAAATTCGTTTCGAGTGGGATCAAGAGAGCTGTCAACGCTCGTTCTCCCCGGCGGAAACGTACTTATATGCTTTAATTTCTTGTTAAATGTGAAAAAACGGATAAGCGCTTCTATCAGTGGCAGTTCACTGATTCGTAAGCCTGACAGTGGGTTTGCGTGCATGCGCCGATGACAGCCACACTATAGGCCCGTGTCTGCAGTCAGCTGCTGAAATAAGAGTGTTTTAGGTTCAGAAGATTCCCTGTATTCTTCCAGTTTCTCGCAAGCTGCGGTCTATTGACAAAGAAGCTCACGTCCAGGGGGGCAAGCTTAGCTGCCCGTTGCAGAAACTGAAGAGCTTCCTGAGAGGAGAGGCAGAAAGTAACGCAACATGCAGGGGTCACTCCTTTTCGGACAAAAATTAGGCGTTTCTGTCCGTCCCCAACAACGCGTCGCCACGACAGATCGGAACTCTCTACACTGAAGCACGGAAACGGAAAAAGAGAGACGTAATCGGGACACACACAGCACGGAAGGAACACGAAAAGCAGGTCTCAAGCCCCATGCCAAAGGCGGCAGTGTTGCCACGCGATTCGCCTTCATAACCGCCCATTTCATCCACTGGTTCTCTCCTTCGTCGATTCGTTTTGATATCGCATGCGTGGTGCACACAAGGGCCATGGCCACCTCGGCTTTCCACTGTCACTATCGTCCACGTTTAAACCCATGCAGTGTCTTACTCCGTATTGCTGGAAAGCAGCCTTGATACATCCAAGCCTGTAAAAGATCTCTCCGTCGCCGGGGAGCAGACGCACAGCCTGTGTCAGCGACGCAGGGCCCAGAGCACAAACAACAAATGAACAGATACTTCGTTTTCATATCGGCCAGGCCAGGAGGCATGTGCAAATCCATAAGGCTTTGGAGACACTGCTAGGCAGAGAGCAGAGAACAAAACACGAGATGTTCGAGAAACGCCTTTTCTGCGTCATAAAAATTCTCCATCTCGGCGCACGGTAAACCCCAGAGATGCCTAGTTGACCCTGCTTGTGCTCAAGACCACCAAGAGTGAAAAGCCTTCCATTTCACGTCTCCAATCGCCCTTTAAATGCGTGGAAGACGCAATTCCCGCTTGGCGTCCAGCCGGACATTTTCCGGGTCCTTATGGAGCCGTTCGAGCCGCCGGCCCTTCCGCGTCCGTCTCCCAGGGCACGAGTTAAGTCCTCTCCGCGTTGAGTAGAATCGAGAAACGCGGACCTCGCAGCACAGCGCATCTCTCCAGTCGTGAGACTGGCGAGGACTGACGGTAGGATTACACTTTCCTCTCGCGTGGTGTCTGCCTCCACCCCCCCTTCTCAGGAAAACTTCAAGCGTTCGTGCCAGCTTTGCTTGCTCACCACAGCTCACTAGACGAGCCACAGCGAGCCCGGTGCCTGTGGATTCTCGGTCAAATACGTTGGAAGCGAACTTCCCAAGCGTCCCTAGAACTCGGATCCGGTAAACAAATCCTTCAGGAACGAAGCCCGTCGTCCAATTCGTAGTTATACACGTTCCAGAAAAAGCTCTGGATTTATCGTTATTCAACTACCTCTGGACTGGCTGCTCCTCACCCGAAGAAGAAGAGAGTAGGCCCGCCGCGCCTGGCCAATGCGGAGAAGCTGTTCAGCGAGTTTCTTCAGAGTCTGAGGGTGCTGCAGTCTCTCGAGGTCTCTCAGAGTGGCCGGGTCTGCAAGGCAGCCAGGCAACGTGGGGAGGCCTTCCTGTTCCACTTGGAGGTTCAAATTTTGCGAGAAACGGTTCCCCCTTCGCGCCTCTGCATTCGCGTGGCGCTGCAGCTCCAGCAGGAGCGACAGCGCATGCAGTGGCAGCGACTTGAGTAGGCCTCGAGAGCGAAAGCCGTGCTCGATGAGCGCCTGCGCCTGAGAAAATTTTTCAATCGAGAAATTTTGAATATTCGTTTGGAAAAAGAGACAAACAAGTCAACTATACCTTTAAAAATACACAACGTCACTAATCATGAACTATTACTGTTTTGGCAACGACGGTCACAGCCTGAGAACGAAGAGACAAACGCAGGCATTCACTGACACGGAAGAAGACACGCAAGCACACACACACACACACAAAAGGACAGGGGGCAGACGACAAACAGAGGCGTTTGAGAGAAGTCTGGGAGGCGCCGCCCGCTGCCCACGCTGCAGCGACGGGACTGCTAGTTGCTCCAGGAAGGCAAACACGAAAGCAGTGGTTTGGCAAAAAACAGTCGAGAACTATCCCTCTGAACCAAAAGTAAATAAAACGCATGCATCCATACACCCAGGTGTAACAGGCGTCTCTCCCACTCCTAAACAACAGGAGTGATGCCATCAAGAATCCGTGCACTCTGCCCAAAGGAACTTCAGGAAGGAGACTGACAGGGGACGCGACTCGCGTGACAGTTGGAAGGCAGGCTCAGGGAAAACATACGAGTTCTCGAAGATTGGCCCGAAACCAAGAGCCCCGCAAAAAAGCAGAGGTTCTACAGCGCCGCCGCCAAACACAGCTGCAATGAGTACAACGGTCTCTCCACGCACCACTGTGAACAGGGCCGACCTGAGAAATGAGCCTACCTCCTCTCGCTGATTCCGCTGTAGTAGCTCGTGTGCGCATAGTGTGTATGCATAAGGGTAGTCATCCGCCAGCTCGACCGCCTGAATGCGAAAAGAAAACAAACGCACCCACATGCGCACAGAGGAAGAGTTCCACCCTTTCACTCTCCCAGAATGCCCTCGTCTCTCCACTCCGGGCTGCAGCGCCTTCGTAAAGTGTCAGCGCGTTTTTTGATCCTTCTCGACCACAGTCCAACCGACTGCGTCTCTTGCGCGGAACGAAACGACAGTGTCTTCACAAATCCCCAGGCACGAGTGACGACCCCTGCTTGGTGAAAGGAAAAGCAGAACAACAAGACACTGTTAACGAATTCGTCTTCCACCCTCCAGGCGAACTCCCTATCGAAAAGAGCAGGTGACATGTCGACATTAAGAGTTGAGCTCCTGGAACTGCAAGAGCATCCCCACGCCAGCGACTCTCAACGCCGTCCACGCGGCAGGCCCGGCCGTCGAGATCCACCCTGTGACTCATTGCGCCCATTTCACGCATATGTCGCGGCTGGTACAGAAGAGCGAACCTAATACGAATTGACTGAGTTGAATTATACAGGGTGAACTATGGATTCGTTTCAACTCCCGCGGCAGAGCACTGGACTGGAGATCCAGGGAGCTGCAAGATATCTGCCCCTACCATTCCATCCAAACACATCTGTGTGTGCCTCGAGCCACTACACCTGTATCCCCGCCTCGCTGCCTACTCCTTTGTGTCTGTCTGTTTCCCTGTCACAATCTACATTACGAATTTATCCGTCGATTTCCCCTCCTGGCTTCCACTCCAAAAAACAGCTTTTCTGGCCTTGTCCTCTCTCTGCTTCCCCTCCGGTTGTCAAATAACTCTGTGTGCGTTGGCCGCTAGTACGCGTGATGAGTGGGATCCATCAATAGGACGCCTGAAACATAAACTGATGTGGAATCACACCAATGTCGCAGGACGTTGAAATTTAGCACTAGTAACTTGGCATGCGCTAGTCGCGATGCGCGACCTTGATATGTGTGTCTCACGCGAAAAAGAGCTTTGAGAGCCTCGTCGGACTTGCGATGGAGAGACAAAAGGTTTCCCACTGCTCCCCAGAGCTGAGAAGTGGTCTGGGCGCGAGGCCGTTGCAGCAGCCAATCGACGAGAGCTGTGGCCGCGCGGCGACGACCAACTTGCCACAGAGCACTGCTGCAGCGACACCCGGCCTCTTCCGGAGGCTCCAAGCTGATCGAAAGGCTGGCCTCTGCAATTTCTTTCTGATGCTCGTCAGCCAAGTCGGGGTTCTCCTTCCCTTCCTCGCGCCTGAGACACTCTTCCTCTTGCTCCAGCAGCTGGTACTGCTGAATGCTGCGCAGCAGGAAGCAGGCTCCGCGCTCGGGCTGACCAGCCTGGAGGTAGCAGCAGCCGATTATCTCTTCTAGAAAGCTGCAGAACGCGGGGGACACGCATGCATGATTTGCAAGGAATCGCCTCTTGAGTTCACAGTGAGGCGCAGGGGCGCTCACGAGCGACTTTGTCGCAGGAATGCACACATGGGAGAAGCGAACCGTCCCGAGAGTGGAGTTCAAGCCTGAATTCGTGTAGTGTTCGTTTTGTTTTTCGAGACGCGTCTGTTATAAGCTGTGTGTAAGACCACCCAGAGCTTCAGTTAGTGGTGAGTCGGAGCGGAGAAAGGGAACACAAAAGCGTTTTGACACGATTCGTCTCCTGGATCCTTCGGTGACAAATGACTGTTGAAAAGAGTAACGGATGCACAGCGGCACAGTGTTAGAACGCGCGAGCCGAAACGGCTTTCAGTCCCGCCTTGTTTTACCTGCTTCCTTCTGGCAACAAGGTCCAGTCTTCAAGGAGCGTCAAAGCGTCTCTGGCCTCGCCTCTCGCCATGCAGAGTTGAACAGCAGCGAGTCGCTGAAGAATCGAGACAAAGAGTTCTCTTCCTTCACTTTGAGCACCTGAGAGCACCGCCCGCTGGTTCGATACTTGCCCAGGAGGACGCGGAAACGCCACGGCAAAGAAGGCGCTGTCTGCGACGGTCCGTGGAGAGAAGAGGAACTGCTGAATGTCTCGAAGGGTCGAAAAAGCAGCAGAGGACGACCCGGCTTGCCCCTTTTCATCGTGGAAGAGAGAGTCCCCCTGGATTGAGTCACAGGGCTCTCGGAGGTGAACAAGGAGAGACAGCAAGTACATCGCCGTTGACTCGGTGAGAACCAGCGGGACCAGGCGCACCCAGCTCTGCAGCATGAATGGCCAGGCCAAGATACTACGGAAGTAACACACAGCGGCACACCTCCGGAGAACGGAGCGCTCCTCGGCAGTCTCCGCAGTAGTGCGAGCGTCTCGCTCATAAATCATCGCCAGAAGGTACCAGCAAAAGCCGACTTCTGTGGCTTCAAATCGAGACCCGTAGACGGTGTTTCCGTTTGCCCAGGCGTCAGACCCTCCGGCGGCGTCGGACGTCTGCTGTCTCGCCTGCACAGGGCCATGTCTGGCGGCTAGCTTTCGCGGCCCTGTCTCCCGCTTGAATTCTAGTTCCAAGCCAGGTGCATCGCGCGACGGTTCGATTTCAGATTCTCTCTGAAAGGCGGCGAGGCGGATCAGAACGTACTCCTCAGCAGTGGGGACCGGGACGGGACTGACGCCTCCCACCACGTGCGGAGGCAACATGAGTGGCTGATGCGGTTGCTGGCGAATCGAAGACAAACGCTCACTGAACAAAGCGTGAATCGCGTCTTGACGGGGTGCCTGGAGGACCACACAACTCCATGCCCAAGCGACTTTCTCCACGAGACGACCGACGTGGCATTCGGCTGCGCCGCTCGGCGACACCTCCTGCGTCGCGCCCTCGAGAGAGGAAGAACTCGTTCTCTTCAACAAGTCTTTACCGGACCATCCGCTGCAGCACGCGGGAGAAATGACCGGAACCGGTTCTCGTGGTGCCGGCGAGCCACTCAAGCGTCTGGACACCTCAAGCGCTCGATGGGTGCAGCCAGATGCACACCGGGCGCGTTTCATTGCGTTCGCCATTTGAGATATTTGAGTCCGAAACAAACCCTCCGACGCAAAGCGTCCACGCTCGTCTCTTGAAAGACCGTTTGATCGATTCTCCATCTCGGTTCCCTCGCGTTTTCCGAGCAAGACAGTTCGTCGGTCCCCATCCACACTTGGAACGGCGACCGAATCAGGCAGGTCCTCGACCTCGTTTCCACTGGCGTGGACGCAGCCTTCTGGAATTTCTCTGGCAAGGCCGGTGCATCGCGCCAGCTGGAGAACGGAGTTTTTCACTTGATGTTGTGGAAGCGCGGCACTCACCTTGATCCTCTGTTCCGTCTGCAGCTGCATCAGAAGAGGAATGTTGTGGTGGATGAAGTCTCGAAACAATCCACACTGCCTAGACATGCCGCATGCGCCGGACAGCTCTGCCGCTGCTGTCAGTAAATCTTCGTACTGCCTCCATCGCAGCGGTACGTCGTCTCCTGTTTCCGGTGGAGTGCCCGATAAAGAGTCAACCCCATGGTCCCGAAGTGGAGCAAAATGAAGGCCGGGAAGGCCGCCTGCGTCCGTCATTTTATGCAACTAAAGCCTTTTATTTTGCCTCCCTGCATGGCACTCAACAACCGGCGAAAAATCCCCTGTAACAACCACACCGCGCCGCTGGCGCAAGAAGATTCAGGTTGGCGTCCTATAGGCACGGGCGTACAAATGTACACACACACGGACGCAGATGTCCGTGTTGGTAGCCGTTTATCGAGGCGCGTGGCATCGTGATCAAGTTTCTCGATGATTGAAGACGGTTCTAGTTTAACTGCGGAATCCGGTTACATCACGGGGAGCTGCTCTGGCGGAAACGAGGCGGCGATCTTGAGCAGACACATGCACAAAAGATAATTCAGCCTAGTTAGGTAGGAGACGTTTTTACTCTGACGCGGTAATACGACGAACGGTTTCGAGGCTGGTTTCCAGCTGGAGCTGCAACTGGCAAGAACCGTTGCGAGCGCGAGAGAGTGTAGTGGCGAACTTTGTGGTTGACTTAAGCCAAGAGAAAACGAGGCACCATTCATTTGGGAAGACTCATCATTCCTCCAACCGTTGCGTTCTCCACACTTCACAGCATCCCCAGCGATCGCAGCGCCGTTCTCTTGAGATGCATGCGTACCATTTGTCTTGGGGTATGGCGACACCCCCCAAGCTGAAGCGTGTCCTGTACAACGCGCACGCATGCAAACTGATTCACCAACATCAGAGAGGGTATTCAAAACTCACGCCTACTTCTGCAAGACCCTGTGGCTTAGTTCGATTCCGGATTTCGAAACTGCTCTTTCGTTGGCTGGGGATCTGCCCTCGACTGCCAGCTTTTCTCAATCATACACCAGGTTTCACGTGACGCACTCACCTGACTCCAGGCGCGGAAGGCACACAAAATGTGGAACTAGCCGTGCTGAAACAGCCCAAAAACTCTGTTCATCACCAGGTGTAAAGCAATGCTCGCTCTTGCTCGGTGTGCTGTCTCCACCAGTACCTTTCACTTATCCTGCCGGCACCGCCGCCGCCTGGAAGCAGCAGCCAGGTTTACTTGCATGTTTTGCGTGTCGCTTCAGCAAAACGACAAAGCAACTCACCCACCGTATGTCACAGCTTTCGAACTCGTTCAAGGCTTTTACCGAGTCAGTGACACGATAGAGCTGCAAATAGGTTCTGTAGATACTTGATGCAGATACTAGAACAGTCTTTTTATATACGGCCGCACCCTATCCTAAATTGTCCGCGCACTCTGAAGTTGCAGCAGTTTCTACTTCGCGTCACTGACTCAGTGCCGAGAAAGTGCTTCGATAACTGTGCAGCTGCTAGCACAAGGCAGTGCGCGTATTGGCTTCTTTCCTCAATCTCACCAACATACTGAGCAGAGCGAGGCAAGCGTAGGAAACCAGTCGCGACGGGACCCTGCTTCTCCGCTTAGCGTTTCGCTAGAAATGGTGGGATTTCATATACGACCGTGGTAAGTGGTAGAGGGAGGCTAGAACAGAACTCTTCATTCTCAGAATGTATGTGCCGCTGGCAAAAGAACGACCTCTGTAGTCTTTGTCTGTATCCAATACACGTCTGTCGTCCGTAAATAAACGCCCCTTTGCATGTGACGAGCTTGTAGGACGCAGACAAAATGATGCAACGCAGCACCTTTTCTGTGTTTGGCTCCAGTAATGCCGGCGTCCTGCAGCAACGTTTGTCAGTAAAACATGTGTGATGCTGTTGCTTGCTCCACGGCTTTTCTGGTTGCTGCTTTCGAACGAATCCAGCTGCATTCGTTGCGTAACTCATCTTATTCAGGGGCACGAACATGATCAAGTTCTGTCCACCGCAGATAAACGTGTAGAGAATGCCGCTTGTTGATGCAGATGGCGGCAGTCACAAAAAGATCAGCGGAGGATTAAACAGATGCTCCACGCATCGCAAGTTACTGCACAGAGTCGTTCTTCAGACTTAGGACTTTGAGTTACAAAAATTGAGAATAATCGTTACCCTTCCTGCGAACCCATCTGTGAGGAACAACTACGTCACGGTTGCCTCCGTGTCCGACGACGGACGTATCAGGCACATGAGCAATGTGATGCAGCCGCCTCCCTACCACAGCCACAGTTCATGAACGTCAGCAAGCCAGCGCAGCGACGGCGAGTGTTGCCACACGTCGACATGTTGTGAGCGCCTGTTTGGATTCTCGGGATTCTTTTTTCATCCAGTGACCCGAAAGCTCATGCGCTGAATGACTTGTGTTGCAGAGTAGGCTCGTCAAACACGCTGAGGCCACGGGTGAGTGGAACCTTGCAGCTTCAGATTCGTGTTTGCATAGCAGACAGAAATGCGGCTTTCTCCAGTTTACTCATCCTCCTCCGGATAGACGTACGGGACATCATTGTAGAGTTTCTGTTGAAAAAACAATACAGCACATCGCGAACGGGATGTCACGTCGGCGTACACGAGTGGTCTAGAGCAATATGTTCAAGTGTACAGTCGCGACATATACGCATGCATGGGTAGTGTGTGTGAAAACGCTGGTGAAAATTCTTGAGGTGGTCTCGTCTCACCGGGTTCCAAGAAGACCCGAATGGTTCATCAGTACGAAGTAGTAACACTGATGTCTAGCGGACAAATCTCCCGGTTGGCAGCTCCGGTCTTCGGTTGTCTTCCCCCGCAAGACGCACCAAAACAATGCAGTTCCTCTCCTTCATTCAACGATGTCTTTGTCCGCTTTGCCTCCACTAACAGTCTGAATTGTGTAGCAGCGATAGAACTTGGTCTCGAGTAATCCTGGAAAATATCAGTAACCTACCCCTTTGTTAATGCGGCGCCACACGGAGTTCCACCATTCGCTCCACATCCACGAGCTGACGAGTCCGACACCCATAACGAACATGCAGTAGCGGCGGTTGTCCTTGAGGCAATATTCGTAAAGCCTGGGAGACGGCACCGAGGAAAAACAAGAAGACGGATATCCCTCGCTGCTCTCAAGACCACAAATGAATGCGATCAAGCACTAATGCAAGCGCGGCATGCGCTCAGCACTGCACAAATGTAATGGTCGGCACAAAGTGTAGATGATGAAAAGAACGCAACGTGTTACGTAGGGTATTCCTTATATGTGTGAACACACACATCTGGTATTAATATCAACGGTTTAACGAAAATTCCTTCACCAATGCGTTTTCTGTGGCAAATTAAACGATCACGAAGCGCGGTGGAAAGGCGGTGGACCCCTGCCACCGGTGATTTTCTAATCCCTGCTGGCGGGGTGACACTTAGAACAAAAGACCTCAGTAACGTCACTCCACCGCTCCTCTGAGTGATTCGAGCATAAACGATGTGCAGCGCCTCTGACTGCGACGCCGAACACAATCTAGAACATGGCTCAAAAGCGGATGTGCTTGGCGTCGGAAGCGGCACCCGGTTAAATCGCACAGCTCGAAAAGCGGGTAACGAACCACATCAGGGAACAAATGCGCGTTAGGAGCACACAGGAACACATGGACACGCCATTACAGTACCCTGAACTCACTTGGTTGCATTCAAGAGCTTGAAAAATGGGGCGAACATGTCTTTGTCTTTTCTGCTAACACGCAGGCTCTTCCAGATCCACTCTGGGTAGTCGTCGCGCCAGGGGTTACCAAACCGAATGCCGGGCAAGCTCTTCGCCACCTTCGAGCCCGCAGCCGAGCTTTCCGAGGCAAGAAAGACCCGGGAGGTCCGAAGAAAAACTCCAGAGAAATGCATGTTGACGACAAAAAGCTGGAGACGACTTCTCGGGAAACTTCCCCCCGTTCGGGTGGTGTGGAGCCGCGGTATACTGACGTGGCTGCAGATGATCCTCTGGAGGAATCCGGATTTACATGAGGGAAACCATAAAGCGGTGAAACCGCCGTAGATCCAGAACGCCGCGGACTAAAAGTGTTTCCAGGCTTCTCGCCAGAAATGCTGAACTGCCTCACCGACACGAAGAGACAGATGTCGGTAGCTGAGAAGAATGCGCAGAAAAGGAAAGTATGCGGTGACACGCTTGCAAGCCACAAAGTGGAAAACCGGAGCGAATGTATGACACTGTTGTGTATATCCGCCAGGAAACAATGGGAAAATCAAGGCACGAGATCCGTTTATGGTGCTCAGTAATTGCGACAAACGAACAGTTGCGGGGACGCGTTAACTGCATGCGCGCGCCGCACCAGCACAGACGTCCACAGTGTTTGTAGGAACCGGCGTGGCGTCTATAGCGTACGGCAAAAGTACACTGAGCTCCTGTGCGTCTTGCAGAGTCTTTGGACACATTTAATGTGCATGGTAGTGTGCACGTTGCGCTCGAACTGCTCGACTTCCCCCAGTGTCAGACTGCGAAAATACCCGAGAAATGCGCCCAAAGCCGGTGGGTGGGTGTCGAACGGGGAGAGAGCAACAGTGGTGAGGCTGTGAAAAGGTTAAATGCCCTTCATGCATCACTCTTGGCTGTAGGAGCACTGGGAATCTGTCGGGTGCACAGGGGAGATCTTCAGGGGAGCAAACACGGAACCGCCAGCGAAACGGACGGGACACGGCGTTCCATCTAGAGAACACCGAGTGTCGCTGTTTCCACGCGACGCCAGTATGGACGCTAACTCTGTAGCACCTGTGAGAAGCCTCGATGGCTGTTGGGGCAGCAGTTTCTTCTTGCTCACTGCATCGATACCTACAGCTTCCCAATCACGTGAGTGTGTGGTGTGATAGAGGCGGGGAGCAGGAGGGCGAGGCGGAGTGTGTGCAGCGGAAGTACAAGACACCCAGGCGTATTTCTGTAAAGTTTCCTGGTAGATCAGCAAGGTCAGCGACGATCAATCATTATTCCAGCGTAAATGAGCGTCCCCGTGGACCTGCGCGATCAAGGCATCCGTATTAGCTCATGCACATCGCACTGCGGAATTTTGGTATTGACTTCCCTAGAACGCTTTCTTCACCGTGTGCCTCTTCACAAAGTGGCCGCAGAAACAATGTCAACAGGAGATATTTCGAAGTTTTCTTCCGCAGATGGCGGAACTTGTAATTCGCGCTTTGGAAACCTTAGTGCCCGGACTCCGGTGCCAACCGGTAGAAAAGGCTACCGACAGGGACACTGAAGAAACCTCTTCGGAAGAATGTGAGGTCCGATAAACTATTGTGTGCCAAGCAGGGCGTTTAGAAGACTTAGACGGCTTAGGGGAAAGACGTACCGAGTGATTTTTGCTGGAAACTCAAGCGAAAACAAGTTTGCGTTGGGTGGACTTCATCCGCTTACCGGAAAACGACCATCATTGCACGGTTTCAACCACTTTAACGCGCAACTCTTAAAACAAAATCGCGTTTGTATGACAGGCTAAACCCTAATCTTAAAGCGTACGGGCTGTTTAACAGTGAACTGCGCCCGTCTAGCGGCAGTGGTGATATCAGTCGCGGAACATCAGCCGCACGTGTGTCCTACGATGAAACACCCTCATTCAGCCACCGTAGTCTCTTTCCTCTGCGCCATACTGCGGTATTGTAGGGACCCACGGGCGACAAATAGTATCTCCCTTGTCCGTCCTTGAAAAGAGCAGGAAAAAGCAAATCACCCGGAGTGCAGACCAATCAGACAGCAACGGAAGCGGATATGCACGTTTATGTGCATACATGGAGAGATACGCATCATATTCTGATGCATATATACGTCTTTCCAGAGCATGCCTACCGGGGTTTAAATCTGACCCTCGAGCAAAACACATGCGAGCAACAAAAGACGGAGAAACAGAAGCAATAGGGACAACACGGAGCACCGCGAAGCTAAGGTGGAGAAATGTATACAAAAACATGCGCAACGATTCAGGTAAGAAGCCCTCTCCTCAAAGCATAAAAGCGTGAAAAGGTTTCAAAGGTACCCGTAAAGTTTTCGAGACCCCGCATATGAAGAAAAGAGACTGCAAATAGGATCTCTTCTTGGAAACACGACCACTTTTCTGGCCTTACCTGCTTTCCCTTTGCCCAGAACCCTTTGTAGCATTTACCATTCTCCCACATGAAGACGCCAAAACCGTCCTGAGAAGCAAGGCCACCGCAGTGTAAACCCACCCAGAATTAGTCAGCTGCGTCATGACAGGACAGGAGCCGTTTCACGTCGTGTGTGTTGACACCTGTACCAACATTCGGGTCGCTGAAGTACACGACCACATCACGATTTTTCTGTGCACGCCCGTTTGGCTTCGCAAGCAGTTCGTTCTTGCATAGATCTTTCGACAACCACTGTAGGGACAAGCTAAAAAAACGATCTCCCACAATTTCCGCCAGCGGCAAGAAAGAATGACTTAACGACTCCACGACCACCTAGCGAATCAAAAAAGCCTTCCGAACGACTTCTCGAAGATGAAGAATTCCATGCAGGGGGCCAGGGAAATCAGAGCGTGATGCGGAGCAACGGACTGTGAGTGGCAGAAAACAAACCACGAACGCCCCTGCAGGTGGTGGTGCTGCACCTCAATGGCGCATATGCGTATTCGCGGTCATCAAGAGTCGAGCTTCGCCCAAAAGCATCCTATCGTGTAAATGAAGTGAAGCTACATATTCACATTCTTCTGTGGCCTTCGCACCTTTTCATCCTTCCTGTATTGTCCTTCGTAGCTCCGTCCACTGGACCACGAATAAATTCCAAACCCATCCATCTCTCCTCTTCTCCAGTCGCCACGGTACGCGGCGTTCCCGGAGGCGTCAACATAGCAGCCAAAGCCACTGCATTTGTTTGCGCTCCACTGGCCCTCATAAGAAGCACCAGAATTCCATCTTAGACAGCCGCGTCCTTCTTTGGCTCCATTCTTGAACTCCCCCATGTAAATCGTGTCTCCGGTGTCCAATGTCTCAACTCCGTAGCCTTGCTGTCAAAACAAACACAAGACTGCTACACAGTTTCCCTGTAAACCGGCTGACACTGTGAAGCATTTCGTGAAGACCACGAGTTTTCAGGAGGCTTTCATTGGTAAACCGCGACTCTTCTACGTCGCTATGAACGGACGTACAAGGAAATATCCATGTGTGTCTATATGTGTGAACCTGTCTTCTCTGCTGCTTCGACAGGGTGAGGTCCATGAAAATGCTACCGGGACAGACTTCTGCAAGTCAGGGGTTAGTGAACCGTACCACGAGCGCCTGGTGGAGAGAATGGAGTATATTTCAGTGCTAGGTACCTATTGATATAGACATGCACGTATTTCTTTTCACACCCCTGTTGGGTAATGTAGTATTGCACGATTGACTTCTTGGCTATCATGCCTTACGACCCTCGCGGACCTAGTTAGTTCTTTTTGAGTTGGGAAATGGGTGCCGTTGGGAGAGTGCCGTTTGTTCGTCCTAACTCTCACCTGCGAATGCTTGAGCCACGTTCCCTCATACGTTATTCCAGTGTGAGATTGAAAAATGCCCACCCCAGACGCGAGCCCTTCCTTCCATTCGCCGATGTATTCGTCCCCGTTAGCGAGAACGAAGCGACCTCTCCCATGAGGCAAGTTGTCCCTCCACTCTCCCTCGTAGACGGTACCGTCCTTCCACACTTGGCGTCCAACTCCCCATCGTTGGTTTCCTTTCCAACAGCCTGCGTAAATCGCACCTGCATTTTGAAGCGGGGCAACACGACAAAAAAATTGCCACAGGGTAGGGGGCGCACCGTCGCCTGAGACAGACGTGAAGAAAACTGGCATCCGACGACTAGTGTTGTAATCTGAGAAGACTATCAGTAAACAACCCCTCACTATGCGAAAGCAACTTACACAGTGGACGATTTGAGGTTTTTATCGGGCGAATCAAGACTTTCCTTTCTCAACTCTCATTTCTTGTGCTCGCAAAACTCGAACAGTTGCACTGGCGAGTGTGGTATTACTCTCTACCGTTGGTGGAAATGTTACAGTGCTATTGATCTCAGATGTGCTTGAAATAGCTGGAATGATGTAATTTGGGAGACTACAGGCCTGTGCTATTCAACAGTTTGGTACAACACAGCCGTCAGCGGAAGACTTTCAGCAGCCTGATTCTTGAGTCTAAGGTCAGCACTACTGATCCCTAGCTTGTGTCACGCCACTTCAGATCTGGCTAGATACACATGGCTGTAGTGCCCAATGTGCCCAATGAAGAGTTTTTTTTTCTTCTGGTTCTCGTACGTTTCTTTCCACATGAACAATCGAACAACGATAATATCACTACATGTGCAGTCCTCTTTCATAGGAGCCTACCAATATGTATAGACAAATAGTCACGGGCGTGAGAAACGCACCCGGTATAATAAACACATAGAGTTGTGTACCTACACAAGCATCCCTTCATCCACTAGTATAGTTCACAAGTAGAGTATTGGATGGCATTTGCAAGGAGAAACGCTGGCAAACACCAAGGGTGACAATTCACGACTTTACCGAGTTTTACAGATCTTGCGCTTTCGAAAGAAAATACCGAGCCAAGCGCTCAATTCACGGCAACTGGAAGAGTGGCTCTTTTTTTGTTCCATCTTAAAATCTGACCTTACTGTGGCGAGGCGCTGACCCGATGAGAATTTGTGAGGAGGGCGGACTTCGACGATCGCTGACTTCGGTTTCTTCATTTTTTTTGTCTCTCGGACCTCTGCCAGGAAATAGGACGGCACAGTTGCTGCCCGTATTATTCCTGTGTCTTCTTGATGCAACTCCATCTCATCGAGCAAGTCGTTCCGAACTTGGCTACTCTTATCCGCCGGATCGCCGTTCTTTTCCGCGTTCCTCCATCGTTTAGTGTTTGCACCCTCTGTGTCATTACTATCGTCAGTTTCCTCTGCCTCGCTTTCTCCTTCTTCTTCTTTCGCGCGTTCGTTCTGCCGGGGCTGATTCTGCCTTCCTCCGACACGCCGAGTTTTCTGTTTAAGGCGAATGTGGACATCATCTGACGCAGAGGATGATGTGGAAGAGGAACGGTTGCTGCTGTTCGATGTTGCTTCCTGTTTCATTGAAGATGCTGACTTGGGTTTGGGGGATATCTCTCGAGCTCCCTCCATCTGATCGCGCTCTGATTTGCAGAGCGTGAAGGGACCATTAGAGAGATGTGGCAGTGCCATCGAAGTGCATAGGGTTGCTAGTGCAGTTCCCATATCAACAGCTGATTCGATAGTCTGCTCTTTAAAAAGAGGCACAGCCAGTGTAAACTGTGTAATGAGCCGGGGGTCTCGGTTCCAGCACTTCTACCTGACGATGCAGTGCCAGTGTGTAGATTTGAGTGACCTGATAGAATGAAGCGGCATGATAAAACAGCCAACACACTTCAGAAGAGATCAGCATCCACCCCTGTTTCTTTACTGGCTCCTTAAGGCTACACACACATGCACGTCTCTGTATTCATGTCTACATATAAAGTAACTCAAATGACAAAGTTGCATCGCTGTGTTTGGGAAGGAAGTGGGCCTGTTCAGATAATAACCTATGCTTGCTGGCTTTCATCTATCTATCCATCTCCAACCAGCCAGATTGGTACACCCGTGCAGCATGGCAGGAAGTCATTTCCTCCAAACATTTAAAAAACGTACGTACAAGCAGCTCCTATTGACTTGAAAGTCCAGAGCGATCAAGCGCTCCTGCCTCCTTAAGTATACAATGACGACAAACCCATTATCTTCCTCTCAATCACGGAAGACCCACGAATTCGTGGTGTAAGGCAAGGAGGGGCGAATCACAGAAATCGTGAATTGCCAGAGGGGTAGCTTCAGAGTAGCTGGAAGACCCACATATGCTTGCGTCTTTGCCACTGGTCAAGAAAAGTCACACCGTTTGACATTGTCATTTCTGGGGTCGGTGTCTCCACGTGTTTTTTGGCACAGCTCAAATGGAAGAAGGGGTACGGGCAGGAAGCCGTGCAGCAGCTGTTTTCTAGTGTGACAGAAAATGTGTTACGTTGCCAGAAATCAACTTGTCAGCCGACGTGAGCCTGATGCAATACAAAGCAGCTACGGTGTGGTGCCCATATGTGGTTTTGTCTCATTATTGCCTGAGGAGATAGTGTATTTCCTAACTCGTATGGTTCACAGTTTAATTGTGATGACAAAGAACACTTCTTGCTAAGAGCTGCTCTGCAATTTGGAGGTCTGTCTTCGCCTACAGTCCGCTAAAGGAAAACGCACACGGAGCTGAGAATTCAGAACATTATACACTCGTTTTTTCGTCGCCTGTCTATTGTTCAGAATTTTTCAAACCATGCTACTGCAAAAGAAAGGCAGTACCACGTCATGACAGATTACCATTCCTCTTTGGACAGACAAAATAATAACCAGAGCCTTTTCGGCAAGCGGCACTAGCACTCTGTCGAGCGTGGAAGATCCTCCTAGCAGCTCATGTAGGAACTGAAATTACACTGCTTACAATTGCCACCTGCATCAACTATATTGGTCCAAACTACAGTTACCTAACGCAGAAATACTTTGATGTTCACGAGAAACGATAGACTTTTGATGCGCAGTACGGCGGGACATGCCAGTCTTGGACGTTTTGAGCCGAAATGTCACAAGATGCCTTCGTGGACCTTTGAATCCGCTAGCATGATTCACCCCAAGCTTTTATTTAACGGTCCATTCTCTAGCATGCATTTATGCATATGTCTTTGCAGGGGTTCGCTTTCTCTGTGTGCACTTCACTCTGGAAGGACATTTGGCGACAGTTTTTAGCCGCCGAGCATGCTCAAAATGCGGAAACAAAATGCAAGACATTATCTCAGGCGTTCGTACAGCCCACGCGCCGAAGCACTTGCGTGCTGCAGATCAGACCCTTCTTTTGTGATCACGCAGAGCGCAGCACGGTGCCTGATAAGCCGGAGGTCGTAACCAACGCCTACTTGTGAGAGCCATCATGAAGATTAACGCTAGGTATCCTATCGGTATCAAATGCCGATGGACAAACAGAGGGCTATGGATTTCCAGTGGTAGGGAACATGCTTGCGGGGAGGATATCTGCCGATGAAATAGGGACATGTAAATCACGACACTCACTGCAACAGGCTACGCTGCAATCCTGTGACACTTCTGGTGCGTGACCGCAGCACTAGGCATTCGGTCACTGCTTTATTCTCACAAAGACAATGTGACCTGCTATCCACATTGTTCACCCACTGTCACACATTCTCAAAGCGAGAAGTGAAATATAATTTTTTGTTGGGGAAACATTCTTTTAGAAGATTTTAATTCGCAATCCAACCATGTGCTAGTTACCATATATCTAGATACTTCAAGCTAAATTAAACGGTTTTTTACAAAATTAATTCCAAAAAACTCATTAATAAATTCCTTTCTGTGCTGAGCAGTGGAATAGGAAGCGACCTATCAGACAAAGCCACGATGTCGGAAGTCCGACGTCACACACCAACTGCACATGCGAATGCAAGTCGACAACGTTGCAACTTAGGGCAGACTCGTTTGTGTAAGACAGCTTCTCTCTTGTCGGAGTGAAACACCCAGCCCGTTTTCCCGCGGGGTACTGACTCCCAGCCTCAGACGCGCCACAGGATATCCAACATAAAGAAGGCAATAATAAGGAGCAAACAGTCAGTCTTCTTGGGCTGCCACTGACAGAAGAGCAGGCCTAGGATTTGTTGCTTAACATATCACTATAAAGAGTAACTGCCATGAATCTCATTCTGACCCTTTGGGGTGACTAGCGCATGTTACTCAAGGTCGCTTGAACGCTCCACCCCCCATGTGGCAAGCCGACATGCATGATGCAAGACCGTCGGTCGCACCACTGTCTCTGTTAGACTTTGCTGCGTTCGATTGCATATGGCAGGTACAGTGTCATTGTTGGTATCACACCACGTTGCCTTGCGGTCCTCAGTCTCGTCAGTACTGGTGCCTTATGTGATCTGCTGCGCAGCGAGTTCAGTTTAGCGTCAACTTCACTTCATAGTTCCTCCTCCTCCTCCTCTAGATAAATGACCCTTCGACCGCCCCCTTTTCTCTGCCTTTTCTTGGCTGCCAAGTGTTTTTGCTATTTTTCCACTTGCGATATATAAATCGGCAACAGCAGCTTGATTTAACCTCTGGTAGTCTACTCGAGTCCGGTCGAGTTCCGGGGTGTGTGTCAATTTAGAGTAAAGAAGGGACGGGCAACGCGTGCATGCCCGACAGCGTTCACCGGCTTGGCGTCTGCTCGAAACTTGAAAGACGAACTTTCTCGAGATCTCCCCGTGCACTGTTCGTGTAAATCCGCAAATACTCAAGAGCTGTTGGTTCAGTTCTTTGGGGCAATAGCTTGAAACCGCTGCAAATTTCTCAGCGACTGACCAGGCTGCACAAGCTACGGACGGTTTCTGAGCCTCACTCTCATGCGCCGTCCTTAACCTTTTTGTCGACACCTGCGCGCCACCATGTAGGTTTTTCGAGTCGAATTGGTCGAACGTTTTTCTCTGACCGTCCAGTTGACTCTTTTCACTGTCCCTAGAAACTGTCCTTCCCGCTGCAATGTCTTTCCCCTTCCGGTCCGCTTCCGTAGCAGCGGTGCGGTGTCTGGTTTTCGTCCTTTTTCGTTTGTAGCTGCGACATTGGCCACCTGGAATTCCCGTATTTCCAAGTTTCCACTCGTTTGAATCTTCATCTGGACTTCGAACTTCAGAAGGGACATTTCTGGCATCTCCAACTTGAATTTTTGCCGAAGTTTCGTCTTCAAACGCCTTTCTCTCGCGAAAACTACCCAACAGATCTGCCTCTGGGACGCAGTCGAGTTTCGTCTCGACTGTATGTGGATTTCCTTGGTAGTGCCGCTCGTTTCCACTGAATGTGTACATCCCTGGACGACTTGTTTTTTGTCTGCTCATGTGAAATGCCATTCTTTCTCGTTTCTTTCCAGCCCACTCTCGCGTGAATGCTTCTCAACCCGCCCTGCTGGAAAACACCGCGTTGCAGACCCGTTCTCCCCCGCATCCGTCGTCTTCTTTTTGCTTAATTGGAATGCACTTCATTTTTTGTGCACTCCAGGACGCCCGTCTTTGCGAGGTGTACCACCAGCGCCTCCGACCCCGGTGTCTGTCGCTTGGACCGCAGTTCGGCGATGCTTGCTTTTCCCGAGTGTTTTCGCGAAACTCTCTCTTCTCTGTCTTTTTTCACCGTCCCAGTCAAGCGCGAAACAAACCGAGGCCAGAACCATGGCCGAGGGGGGTTCTCAGAGGACGCGCGAGTCGCCCTGCGAGGGAAGTACTGAAAGCTCGAGTCTTCCACGTGGTGTCGGGAGGCAGGGAAAGGCGTCTGCAGATGCGCAGATCTCTCACTCTGGCAGCTCTGCGTTGATGAGTCCCAGAGGCGCGAAAGCGTTTACAGGGGGCGACTTGCGTCATCTCCCTTTGTCTTTCGAATTTCAGCAAGCGGCGCGGCTCAAAGATACGGGGCTGCGGGGTTGTCCGAGTGTGTCCGGGGGAGTAGTTTCTTCTCCATTTCTTTGCCAGGGAAGTGTGGCTTTGTCAGACTCTCGCGAAACTCGGGAGGGCAAGAGAAGTCCCTCGTCGACTCTCGGAGTCGAAGCGGAAGGCACGATTTCCGCAGACCACATGCAAACAGTAGAGGGAAAAGTGGACAGCGGTTCTCAGAGCCGCGACATGCAGCAGACAGCGCTTGACACGCCGATGACGAATCCCCATGGCCAGATTGGTTTGGGGACTTTTGCGTTTCTAGAAATGGAGACGAGGCGCGGTCACGGCGAGTCCGAGGCGAGCAGGAAAGTTGCTCAAATGGCCAAGAGATGCAGGCGGTCCTCTGTCCTCTGCTGTCGATGCCGCGAATCGCCGACAGCTCAGGAGGCTGTCTCTGCAAGCAACGAGGGGGAAGACAGCGACCGCAAACGGAGTGGAGACTGCGAAGACGCGCGGAGCGACACGGAAAGAAGTCTGCCTTCCACGGTAGGGAAAAGCCGGGACTGCTGCTCATGCTGTTACTGCTCGTGCTGCCAACAGGCAGATGGAAAACCGGAGGAAGCAGAGGGAAGACACTCAGAGGGGGAAGAACGCGACCGCCAACGACCTTCGCTGTCGACGTCAAACACGTGGCAACCGACGTCGAGGCGGATCATTTGCATCGACGGCCCAAGCAGACCTGAAACCTTTGAAAGAAATCTCCGGCAACTCTCCGACGAATTCCCCTGCATTCACCAAGGCGTGAGTTTCCTCTTGGTCCGCTCTTTTCTTGCTGTCCCTTCATGTACCGTGTAGCTTCCGTGGATCTGTCTCAAATCGTTGGGGGAGGATCTTACCGATTTTACTGGGAGGCTTGATCGATGCGACAAAACCCATTCCAGAGAAACCTCTGTTCGAAGCTGAACTGTTTGCGAGAGTGTCAGGAACATCTAGAACGCGGGCCGGTTTCTTAATGGTCGATCTCTCTCTCTCTCTGTCTTGCTGTGTCGATCAAACACGTTTCGTTGTTGATAGTTCATGGACATGCTGATGACGTGAACTCCATTAAGCGACCGATTTCAGATGGAATGCCTTTCAACTCCACAGTTTCCTCCCCAGTGCGTGCCACAGTGTTCATGTACATTCGCATGTTTCGAGGCGGGAGACTTGTAAACACTGCAAGAGAGAGACTTATCACACGTGGCGAAACCGTGAAGAAGAACCAGGCTGAAAGGGGCTGAGATCCTTCGAGGGAATCACCCGAGAGGAGACTGGAAAGAAGACACATGCCGAACAACTTCGTCTCGACCGCGTTGAGTGCGTCTGAACAACGCTGCATGCGCATGTGATACCCCGAGTCTGCAACGCAATCAGACTTGTTTTTCCTTGTGGACGACCTAGCGAGCGGCCTCAGAGCCTGGAGAGAGTTTTCCCTTGAGCTTGCTATTGGAGTTCACTCATTTAAATGTGGGACACAGGTGAGAATCATATCGTTTCAAAATATCTTTGTTTACATTGGAAAAACGCACCCGTCTGACAGTCTCGTGTCTGGACTGCGTTCCTGTCCACAGCTCATTATTTCTTTGCTGGAAACGGCGGAGAACAACTTGTCGCATGCACGCCAGCTCGTCCAGGTCGTCAGCGACACAACGCTATCCTCGTCGCGTGGAGGTTCAGGTGCAGCGGCCCGAGGCCTTTCGAGTGAAGGCGACCTGGGCAAAAGAGGACCCGGCGGAAGTTGCTCTCCTGGGGACAAAAGCTTTTTCTCTTCGACTCCGGACAACACAGACTGGGAACAGGCCCCTTCGTGGCGGCCAGCGAGTCGGAAGAGACAGATGGAGCGCGAAGACGGTGAGAGCGAAAATGCGCGTCATCTGAGAGCGTTGTCTCTCGCTGTTCACGCAAAGGCGCTTGTGAAGTGTATCTAAAGCCGAGAGTGACGTGTACTTATCAGGAGTGCGAAGGTCACTGCAGCTGAGTGGTCGCAGTCTTTCATGGAAGTCTCGCTGGAACACACCCGATATGGAAACTAAGGTTGTTTTGCACATCTTTCGCAGACAGACGCGGTCAGACCGCTTGCCTGTCGAGAGCCAAGATCGCGAAAGAGACAACTTCCCCTAGGGTCGAAGCGTTAACCCAGCTCACGTTTTACGGCTGACGGCCATGCACAGCCTCAACTCTTGAGTAGCGTGTTGACGTATTTATTGCATGCCGAGAAGCGACGGGGCTCGTCGTTTCACGCTTTTCGTTCCGGGAAGAGTGCCTCATCAGACGCGGAAGTTTCAACCAGAACTGCATGTGAACGGCAAAGTGGAAGGTAGACCTCCCACTGGGTTCCGGCTGGAAACGGTTTTCGCCATTATGCACTCGACATCTCCGTTTTGCTGTGCCTGCATGCAGTGGCGAGTCGGCCGCGAGCTTCGTCGCCTCGTTTCTGCGACTTATCTTCGTTCCTCCAAACCGACAGTGCTTCCGCCGGCGGCGACGCGGCGCCGGCGTCTTCCGCCTCGCTCGCTGCTGCCCCCACCGTCTCACGTGTGCCTAGCGGGTCTCTTTGTGCGGCCCCGAACGCGAGCGCTTCCTGCGAGTTGCGAAACTGCTACGCCCGAGGAAGTTGGGCCAGCAGAGAGGCGCCGTCTCCACCAAATCCTGCGACGGCTGGCGCCTTTGGAAACTCCGGCGCGGGTCTGGGGGTCACGGTCGAGCTGTGGTCTGTCGAGTGGACTCAGCGCATGCTGCGCGTGATCTACTCCGCCACGAGTGCGGAAGACGCGAAGGCGAAACTTTCCGCTCTCATGCAGGAGCAGACAGAGCAACTCTTGAACATCCACGCGGGCACACTCTCCGTCATGCCCTTCCACAATGGAGGCGAACGCGAGACCGGCGCAGTCAGTCGCGAGACCACTTCAGGGGTAGACCCCGTGGGCGCAGAGAACGGAAGTAGGGATACGAAACCTGGAAATCTTATTCTGTGATGTGTGGAGTCGAGCTGCATGTGTTAGCTGGTGAGTAGTGCATGCCTTGTGACTCATGATGTCTGTCAGTGAAGGCTTTCTTTCCTGCTGAGTTTCGACTCCAGTGCTCCCCTCGGCACCGAAACTCACCCACAGTCCACTCCTGCAGTACTCAACTCAGGATTCGGTGTGGTATTTGCATCAACAGATCTGAATCCGGATGCCATTTCCGCGGTCATACACATCTAGTGATGCGCTCTGTTCTGGGATGGAAACCAAGCCTTGACCAGAGTCAAGACACCAGCTGGAGAGAAGGAAACTTTTCCGCAGAGTTCTAGACTGCGTGTAAGGACCGCGTCCCTCAGATTGAGAGTATATATATATATATATATATGTATATGTTTGTGTGGTCTGGCCGCTAGTCAAACCAGGGAACCTGATCTAGTGGGTATATGACGGTATAAATGGAAAAGACACGTGCCAGCTGGAGTGTGGGAAGAATTTTTTCTTAGATGCGCGAAAGTGAGCATGAAACAGACGGGGTTTTCTGTGTTTTGAATGCGGCGTGGGGGTACCTGGAAGGCTGCTTTCTGTGCACCGGACGCAAGAAAGTGGAGACCGGACTCCACGGCATGAAGCATGCTTCCGTAATTCGCTGGGTGCAACTTTCGCTCTCCAGAGTTCCGAAGAAGCCGGACAGGACGCTTTCAAGACCTTTTATCTTTCCTGTAGGGCTCGAGGAGATGGAGAAGAAGGTAGAACTACTGCAAACTGACAAACTGCTTCTTGCGCGAGCGGTGAAGGCACAACACGAGCGGATTCAAGTGAGTCTTTCTCCCTCGATTTTCTTGCCAAAATCTTCGTTTAGATATGGCCGGTTTGTGTGTGTTTGAATGACGCAGAACAAATGCGTGTGGTGTGACTTTAGAAAATTATTGAGAGTGCTTTGCCACAAGGATACGGGTAGCGCCGACGGCACACGCCATGGACTACTGTGGGTGCAGACAGTCAACCCCTCAGATTCAGGGCCGGGGTCTAGCTATGATCTTTGTCTTTTTTGTGCCGGCACTGTGCATGAAAGATGCAGCAGCTTTTTTGTTTCAATATACATTGAATCTTCGGAAGTTGCTGTCCTGAGAACTAACAAGCTCTCTGTTCGCTGGCGTTCCCCCATAATGAAGCAGCAGGAGGAAGTGCTCTTCCGAATTCTCCCGCGTTCCACATGCACGTTTCAACGACTCCGTCGTTTATATTGCAGTAAACTGCATACTAAATGGACGCAGGCAAACTTGACACACACGGCTTATCAGATGCGGACCGGACAAATCCTTTTGGTCGGTTCAGAAATGGTGCATTTCTGTGGCCGAGCTTGGCAACAGGGGTGACACTCCGCGGCGTGTGCCACGCGTGAGAGATGCGGGAAAGTCTCTAGCGCCGGGCGGTGCTGGACTCTGAATCCATGATTGTGAACGTTGTATGCTGTTCTATATTTTTACACTCTTGTAAACCAGAGACGCGGAACTAAGTCGGTGCGCCTCGGGTGTGTGTGCCAACGCAGAGTCTGCAAGCAGCGCTTTCCGAGAAGACAACCGAGCTGGAACGTGTGCAGGGAGAGAAACGAGTGCTGCAGCAAGATGTGCAAAAAATCAAAGACGCAGCGGCAGCGCTGCTTCTCGGGAGTTCCTCTCTACGGGCGGGGAGTTCCTGTCGAGACAACAACAGCCCCTTCGATCGACCGTGAGAATTTGCAGAAAACTTTGGGGTAGTGGGGGAGGGGGGAAGCGGGGGGGGGGGGGAGAAATGAGTGCAGAAGACGTGTGAACATACATGGCAATGCAGTGGAAAGAAAACTACGAAAGAGAAAATGAGGGAGAGGGGAATCGAAAGCTCACGGGGGCAGCGGGATATTCTGGAAGCGTATCGAGAAAAACAGCTTCTGGGAGACTTTGCCGCCCTAGCGTGATCGGGAGAATGGTTCGGATTCGCCGGCAGTGCTGTTTTTGGATTTCAATCGTTTCCTTCATCGACGCACCCACCATTGCAAACGCTCTGCATCGCTGTGGACCTCCAGTAAAAATCGTACGAGCGTTTCGTTGCTCCTCTGTAGATATCCTTTCTTTTTTACGGAACTGAGAGGTTTCCATTCACCACCGGTTGGCTGGGTGTGAGAGACTGGTATCGTAAACCGAAACGATATGTTATTTTACTCTCCCCGCTCAATATGAAGAGAGAAAGGCAAGATACCATCGAAGCACATCGACATTTTTTTATCAGCTACTATTTCCCTTTGTCGAAACCTGGCCGATGCCCAGCTGTAGGTGCAGCAGCGGTACCTTTCAAATGACACTCCTGCCCATTCAGACATTTTCTTCCTCTGAGATGGTCCGACGATCTCTGATGGCAGTAAGTGTCTGTGGTCGCATTTCCTTGTGTGGATGATTTGCGTGGTTGCTCCTTCAGGTTTCCGGATGTCTGCTGATTGCCAACTCTCACCCTCCCCCTTCTTGATTGCACTGGAGAATCCCGAGGAGCTGGTGCTGGCAAACTACGGGGACTGCGACGAGGCTTCTGAGACTGCGAAATAGTCGATCTGGATGTGTGCTGCTGGGAAGCGCATTCGACCACGCGGTGGCATCTTCCGCTTTTGGTCCGTTTTCTCTTTAAATGTCGGAATGAAAATGCTTTTTTCGGGCACCTTATTTCCGAATCGTGCGCGACGTCTCCTCGTGCAGAACGGAGTGTCAAAGAAACGGGGTGCGACGGCTCCTTTCTGGGTCCAGTGGACTGCTCTGCCACAGAGGTCAGTGTCCCACAATTCTGTCTGTTTCCGGAGTCTCTTGTTTCGTTGGCTTTGGGGGATGTCAGGCCCTTTTGTAACGCCATCCAGGCAGCGTACGTGGCCGGTGTTGTCACATGGAGTGTTGTTGAACCGTTCAAAACTCATTCGTATGCACTTTTGCGCTCGCTGGCGTCTTGATAACCTAAAGGTAGTCTTTCCGTGGAGAGGAAATGTGAGCAGATACTCGGTCCACAACTTGTTAATCCTAGTGAAAGACAGTGTTCATTGGCGCTGGAGAAGCATGGCAAAGAAGCAACTCCGGGCGTTCATTCTCTTTCGGACCCACACAGCGTGGGATCTAGTAGCGGATATGTGTCCGGCCGTCTCTACGTTTTCCAGCCGGAAGCCGTTTCCTTCTAAACACTGCGTAAAGCCTGCGCGGTCTCTATCCTGCGGAGGTGGTAGAGAACCCGACCCCGACGGGCTGCCCACGTCGTGCCCACAAAATGTTCCACTCTGCGCACGTTAAGGGGCTCTTGCCTAGGGAGTCGATTTCCTTTTCACCTCGGAAGTGCGCCTGCCCCTCACGTGCCTCTGGTAGTGTATACGTCAAGCGGGAGAGCTTCGCAGAAGCAGCGCAAAAGGCGAAATGCCCGCAAGTACAGAGAGTCAAGCGTCGCTGTACCCTTCGCCCGAGAACAGATTTTCAAAAAGGGAAGCAAAGGTTCTTGCGACCAGTCTCTGCCACAATATCCACGCAAGATTGTTACAGTGAAATTGATGGCTGATTCGTTTTGGGCCGCCTTTACCTTGCAAGCACATCCTGGGTAAGGGAAGCTTGCAAGCCAAAATCGCTGAACCCTTCCCCGATGCACTGAGTTCACAGAAAAATCAGCTGAGAACCGAAAGGCCTCTCTAATGACCCGCAGAAAAAAGCTGACTTGGGGTCGCACACCTTGCGCGCGAACGCAGGAAAGTCAGTTCACATTCGAAAAGAGTGAGCAGGACGCGACCTCCATGTGCGTGAACCGGAGGACCGCGAAAAAAGGAGTGAAAACCGGTCACATTGAAACAAGACGGTGAGAGGGCAAAATCGTCGCACTCGCCCAAAAATGCGGAGCAAACATGGAGAAAGGCGAAAATGTAAAATACGCTTCTGCCCCCTCCGATACCTGTGTCGCCGTGTGCCTGCTGCGACTGCCGAGATGAAGACCGCTGACATCCCTGGCAGGGAAGGAAAAGCCCGAGCTACACGCCGCTGGATTCCTTCCTGCTCACAAATACAGTTGGCACGGAGGGACGCCACGTGTTTGGAAACCGTGGAGCTGCAGAGGCAGCCATCCTACTAGACCCAATGGAACACCGAATCCTGAAAACCTCCACTGCGTCGTCCGTCTTTGTCAGCAACTGGTTGCCGGAATGACGTTCCCGCAAAAGATGTACATTCAGTTTTCTTCCTTGTTGTTACAGTTTGACCGCGCTCGTGGAAGAAGGTGGACTCCACCTTGAGGCCGCTGAGCACCCGCATGCGTGTGCTGTCACCGCGTGAGAAAACCGTTAGGTTGCTGCTCAATCGTCATGCAACGTCGTAAAAAAAGCGTTACGAGTCGAGGGCGAAACTCGCAGCCTTGGTGTCTACCAAGTCTACCCCGCCACCAAGACCCTCGCCTCTGCACAGAAGAGCGATTCGCAAGCCTTCCTCTCACTTGCTCTTTTGAGAGGACCTGTCCATCAGCGCCTGGTTGTCGAGATGCAAGTACCTCCCAAGCAGACTGGGAGTCGGCGTTGGGGCTTCCATGATGTCGTCAAAGAGAAGCGCGTCTTGGTCGCCGCCCTCCGAACTCGACAAGCGCGGAAACGGTGGGCGGGAAGACTCTTCTGGCGACCCAGCGGCCTTTGTCACATTCACATTTTTCTCGTCGGCGTCGGTGCCCCTCCGGGCCGCGTTAGCAAGGATGTTTCTCGCCAAGTCCCCGAAGGGTTTGTCCTCCCTGCCGCGGGCTTTCCCTTCATCATCGCGCTGGCCCGACGCTGCCGCCTCAGGGTCGCCTCGACGAGAGCCGGGCGCGAAGAGGAACATGGAAGACGGCAGAGTTCTGTAGTTCCCGTCAGCGTCTTGAGAAGGCGATGGAGTTTGCTCCATCGGCGTCTCGAAACCCATGCGCTTCAAGTCCTGTTCTGAAAAATCAAAGAGTGGTGCACCACCGAGACGCTTTGGGTCGTTGTCCGGCGCCCAGTCGTTTGCTACGGGGTCTTCTGGGAGCGAAAACGCGCCTCCTAGACGCGCGCGCGAGAACGCATGCTGCCAGCCTCTGAAGAGTCGCCGGCCGCCTCCTGGCGTGCCGTCTCCGTCCCGGTCGGAGGGCCTTCTGCGCGGAGTTTTTCCTGGGCTGGCAGGTCCGGGAACTATCCGATCTGGAGGCGCGGACTGAGATCTTTGAGAGGCATTATTAGGATGCACGTGTCTGCCCGACGAATTGGAATGCTTTAAAGGATGCCCCGGCAGTTGCTCTGAGCTACACCCTGACACCTTGCCTAGAGCGGCGGCCGACGGAGACGACGGCCGGGATGACAGCTCCGTTGTACATGGCTCTGTGGCCTCGCCCGCTTTCGCTTCCGATGTGGCACTCGAACGTTCAGCCTCTCCTGTTTTCCGATTCGCTCTCTCGGGCAGCATCCCGGTTTCTGACGTGGACAAAGCAGTCGACGCCTGCTCGCAAGGCGTGTTGGGATCCCCTTTTGGCTCCAGACGACCCAAAACAGCGGCTCGTTGCTCATCTTGTTCCTGTTGCCCCGCGAGACCAGAGGGTGCTCCAGTAAGAGACCTTGGAACACGACCGTGAGGCACCACGCCACGCTCTGCCTCTTTCACGCGATTCGACGCTCTCAGTTTCGCCCTCTCCAGAGACCTAGGAGGGACGCCGTTGCCAACGGTTGCGCGCCTTGAATCTAAGCTGCGAGACTTTTCAGACGCGTCTCGCGAACTCGGCCAAGCGCGCAGCGCCGTGGTTATCTTAGCCTCGGAGGGCGGTCGCGCAGACGCTCGAGCTGGGCCTCGTCCTGTCCGGGCTGCCGCGCTGCCAGAGGAGTCGACGCGTGGCTTATCCAGTTGCACGTTCGCACCCTGTCCAGAATCTGCGTTGTGCGTCACGTCGAGCGATTCTCTTCGACCGGCAGGAGATTGCTGTCCACGGAAAGGATGTGCACGGCTTTCTCCGTCTGAAGGGAGTTGCTCGAAAACGGTTTTCTGGAAATCTGCATCTCGAGTTGTGTTGAAAGCACGCAGCTCTGGCCCCGACCGCAGCGAAGGCGAAGAGCGAAGGACGTGCGGACGCGCTCCGTAGGCCTTGTACGAGGAAGCTGCCGAAGCCGGTGCGTCGTACACGTCGACCACAATAAGTCTGTTCACTCTCTGCTGCGGCTCACCCTTGCCAGAAGGACTCTTCTCAGCGTGGACATCCGTTCGCCCTTCAGACGGACTGGGGTCGCCTTCGGCGAAGCTTTGATAGCCTTCCTGTTCGCTTGCCGGCTCTCGGTCGCCCGCTCCAGTTTCTGGCTGCGTGGCGTTTTCTGCAGCACGGCTATCCTGGACATGCTTGGAGAGGCGAGGACCCGGACTCCCAGAATTATTCTTTCCTGGCCTTAGTCTGGGGCTCGCATCGACCGCCTGGCTGGGCACTTCCCCCGAGGTGACCACCGTCCCAGAGCTGTGCGTCGCTGCAGAAGGGAGAAGCTCCGCTTGTGCACCAAGAAACAGGGCGGGTGAGAAGGGGGTAGGAAGCAGAGGGAAACGAACCGCCAAAGACAGTGGGATGAGAGATTCCGTACAGCATGCGCGTCCCGTGAGGAAGGACCGGAGCGCTGGTTCCGTAGAATCCGGCGTCGGCTCGTTCACACATCGAGGACTACCCCCAGAAGATCGCTCCACAAAGCGTGGAACGCGACAAATTCTCTTTTGTTGCCAGTCGAAAAGATCTGTCTCTCCACACAGAGAGAACCTCTGGCACTCCCCCGCTGGTGGCTGTGTCCGGGGCGCGCCAGAAATGACGGCGTGACCCGCCAAGAGACACAGGAGCATCACATGGCAGTATGGCCGGCGTAGAGTGGCTCGGTGCCCAGTGTTTCCCGACGCCAGAGCCCCCGGTTGTCGTGGGTCACCCATCGCCGACCTCTCCGATAAAAACACCCGTCCCTGTCCATGCGAGGCTTCGCTGTTGGTTTCGTCACCCTGTGAGAAAAGGAGCTTGGCCCTGGACATGACAGGCAACGGAAGATTCCGGCGAGTCCGGCTCCTTCAGTTCACTTGGTGTTAAGTCATACACGAGTAGCACACGACGTGCCACAACCTTGACGCATGCGCAACAGTGTACGGACACCCACAGAGCTCTAGTGACAATGAAAGTCGGCCTCGCATCACTGGTCCACCTGACAAAACGGGACGAAGGAATAGGTGATTCTGACGGCGTTCTGTCGGTTTCTTCTAAACTTGTAGAGAACATACCGCAAAAGCAACTGTTGCGGAAAGGGCCAATACGAAAAACGTTGAGGGTTGTCGCGTTTTTTTAGACTCAACTAGTCCCCTACACGCTGCATCTCAGTGACGTGGGAATTTCAAAGATGAAAGAATCGCTGACAAATCGTCGAAGATGAACGATCCTAGCTTCGTACTTCCGGCGACGGATTTGGAATACTGGAAATTCCAACCGTCGGGAGGACCTGCACATTCGCCTATGTGGCACTCGGTGTTCCCAAGTTGCAGTTATATGAGCCTTTTAAGGCTTAGGCAGGGAAAATCAAGGAAACTCTGGAACTTCCGGTCAAGAACAACAAAGCTCTGTTCAGGAGCCGCCGCGCCTTCCCCCGTGAAACGACGAGGAACAGGCACCCGTAGACGTTAATATGCGATGAGAGAGCAAGGCAAGGACAGGGCCCTCTGAGTGTGCTTCAAAGACCAAACCGACATAATTTGAGAGTGTATTTGGAACGTTCGTTGCCGCAATCAGGGAAACAACAACAGAAACGGGAGAAATTCTACCACAGCAGCTGGACGAAGAGGCCCTCAACGGAGACGCAACTTCAGATACCGTGAGGGGAGGAGTTTTCACCTGCACTAAGCCATAAACATAGCAAAGGAACCCGAGTACTTTTTAATGAAAAAAACAACAAAGGATTCCCCGTCAAACGGCATTCGACGGCTTCAGGCCTACACAGACGGTGCACTCCCATGCCGAGCACTGTGAGAGTGCACGGCTCTGTGAGCATGGGACGATGGCGAATTTAGAAGGACGTACGGAGGACTGCAGAACTACATACACGATTCACAATAACGACTCTCAGTTCACTGGCAAATTAGACGGAGGTTCGTCCCTAAGTACTCCGAAATGTGCAGCGGACGCAGACTGATAACAAACGCACTCGCCTCACGTCCAACGTCCGCCCTCCCGCCGGAGACAGCACGGCGGGGACGTCCAAGGCACATGAAGTACGTTTTAAGACAGGAAAGAATTCATGGAAAAAATCCCGTTGCGCAGCCAACGTTAGCGGTTGAGCGCAGGAGTCAGTACCAAAAGAAAAATTTCCCCCTTGAACTGTACACCGTGCAGTACCCTTGCTAACGGCAGCATTTAGAGCGGGGCGATAAGAAATTGTAAATTGGTGACCCCCGATCCATTCGTTCCAGCTTCCCACTAGCACCTGAAGCGACGAGTAAACACTTCAGGTGTAGACCAAAACACAGAAAAATTCAAAAGGTTTCTAAGAGGCATGCATCGTACGCACACGCCTCCTGTCGCCGACCTTTCTCGGTTCGCCCCGCATTGTCAAATTTTGCCCTCCGCCAGATCGGCTGGTGGGAAGTGACCGCCTTGGTGGGAAGTGACCGCCTTATAATTGGTGCCTCCTTCAGCCTCTCGAATAACCTCGAAACCGGCTGTGACGTTGGCGTGAGCGAACAGCGGAGGAACATACTACACAACGGCTCCATGAATTCACTTCCGTTTTCTAACTTTCAGTGGGTCTACGAGTTGCCATTTCCTGAAAGCTTACAACTACCCTGAACATCAGCTTACTGCTATCTCTTCCCGCGCACGTCTAATGCTACCAAGCCCCATCTCATCAACTCCACTAGCAACCGACTCCTGGCGGGAGGGCCAGCTGACTGTACCGCACGCTTCGTCGGGCGCTTGTTGTTGACACGTACGGTGAACTGGTGTGTCACGCTTTGGCCGGTGGCCCTATACCGTGCGGAATCTGGAAGGCACTCCGGTGCTACGTAGTGCGGTCAACTGACGGTCTCCCGGCAGCTACTTAATTTCTCCGAACGATTCTACCGCAGTGTGTGCGTGTACGCTGCACTGATACAGTAACTTTGACCGACGTCCTCATCCTTCGACGACTTCTCATCTCCGTAGCTGCAAGAGGTCCGACCTGCTTACGCTTCTGCTCTGTTTCCGATGTGTTGTGCCACGAGCAACAACACATCCCATCAGCCTGAAAAGGATCTGACATCCCTACCACTCAACTGTTAGGATAAACTGAAGAGATCCACCACACGGTTGCATCAGACGCGCACACGGACGGAAAAAATGCGCCTAACGCAACTCTTCTGAGCATCATATAACTCCATTTCCTCTTCACACTCGCACACTACACGTGCTCAAAGTACATGCACACACACGAACGCAAAAGCTCGACGGGCTTTTCACGTAACGAAACTGCCCGCCGCCGTACGCGTAGGTGGCGAGCAGCGGTTCACCAACAGATTCGGACTGCTGGTACATCGTTGTCACGTCCCTCTTCGAGGTGGTAGTTTGTCTCATTCCCCTTCTGAAAAGTTAACACTGCAGAGACCTCGGGCCGACGGACGTCACCTCGGCCAGAGATGCGGCCGACGCTGTTTCAAGCTGTGTGAGAATGCTGCCGCTCGGTTATTTCTGCGGACAACTGTAACGACAAACACAATGCGTCACAGCACTGCTTCCGGTTTCTGCTAACGCGGCACCGTACCTGTGAAAACCGTCAACACGGGTTAGGCTGCTGACTCAGTGCATCGCAAATGACCTCACGCACTCGCCCTGGTGCTTCCGACCCATCTCTTTGCATCTGTATGCGTGCTTTGCGCGCACGACTCGCTTGCTGGCTTTGCGATTTCCAGTGTAACCAGTTGTTCGTCTTCGTGCAAATGAACCACAATCTACAGCTGGGCAGCTCAATTCGAACGACCACAATACTACTGATTACCTACTGAACAAGCGACAACTGCCGAATAACGAACACTGGACTCCAGTCGTGTGTTCTAGTATGCATGTACCATCGAGACACATCATCCATGCAGTACCATTTCCTTCCTTACCGCTTTGCCTGTTTCACTACCCGGTACGATCGCAAGGCCTGCGTCAACATCCGCCTGTGGGTATCACACGTCACGGAAGCATTACCAAATTGGGAATCGACCGTAGTTAATCACGTTCCACGACTTAATTTCGATCACCTGTGTCCGACTAGCTCCGAGTCCGTCTCAACACTCAACCACTAATATAACGGTTTCCACATAATGGTTCCCCACACGCCTTAAGTGCTGCATGGAATATCACTGCAAAATGTGAGCGGATGCCGCAACGTCACTGGTTGTGGAAGCCACAGACGCAAATCATGAATATTATCGTGTCCACACACTGTGGGGTAATTCATCGCTACATCGATATACAGGTTATGTTTGTCCTCGTTACCTTTGCCCGACTGAAGTCGTTCATGGACATGTACGCGGCGCTTCGTTGGAATAGAGCGTCTGCATTCTTCGAGCTGCACACCCACGGATACGTTCAGACGCATAAAGATCTGTTCTGTCTGGCTACAAACGCCACGGATTTCTCTCGACACACCAGGCACGAAGCGCTTCAGTTTAGGTGTTTAGCCTCTGCAGGGGATGTACGGTTGTCTTTTTCTCTTCATGTTATCTTACTCGATAGCCAGGGCTTTGTTACAATTATCAAGTGCTTGTGTCAGCAGTGTAGAACGGTAATCGATCGCTCGATCTTCAACGGCTTCTGTTGTCTGTGCCTTGGCCAGCTGAAGATAGTTGTGTAGCTGGAGCTCGATTGCTGCTGTTTTGTCTGCGTCGCTCGCAGTTTTTGCGTCCATATTGGAAAGGTATCCTAGACTCTGATTAGCCAGATACACCGCCAAGTCCGTTTGGCCATCTGAATCGGTCACCACACACGCCGACAGCAAAACATAATAATGATGAGCAGTGTCTCGATGACCTGTTGAATCTGCCACTGTGAAAGTGACACTGCCCAAGTCAGAAAGCGATGGCACTGGCCTTTCAGAAAACCATGTCGTTGTCGCCGAAGTCACAGAACCCGTGCGTAATTGAGGAAACATCGACATACCGGTGAGTAACTGAGATGCTTCTTCGGTGTCTCTCTTTGCTCGTTTCAGCAATACCGCATTGGGTAGCTTCGCGTTGCTCTCTTGGCCGAGCTGAGAGACAACGATATCCATTGTTCTTCTGGGATCAATTCCTTTAGCTTGGCCGATCCTGGTGGCTCTTTCATTCTCGATTGCTTCAAAGAGTCTCGGTTCCGAGTTCATTAAGTACGAACGGAAATTCTCGTACGCATGCTTCACTTCCTCTAGTGGCGCCTGGTGCAGTGCACCAAGGGCAGTCTCCGCATCTTTTATTTCTTTCTTCAGTTGCTCTGCGTTCCGCACTAGACCTTCTTTGACAGTCATTGCTGCTTGCTGAATCTCAAAGGCGTACGACTCGAAATGAGCAAGCAAGTACCTCCTTTCTAATTCGCCCTGTTCGACCTTCTGGATGTCAGTCTCCATTGCGGTCATCCACTGTGGCGGAATTACAACAATAAACTGGGAACGCACACATTAACTTTCGAGTTCTTAGCATCCGCATCAACTGATGCACTACCAACTGCTTCGGTATCGGCGCTGCCGTGACTGTCCGATACAGACCGTTCCAGAGCATGCCTGCCGTGCCCACTGCAGTCCCGATGGGTACCTCTCACTAGACACGCCGCTAAACTTGCGAACAATAAACGGTGATGGTTCTGGTGTCTCAGTGGAAAAGACTGGCTGCTTTTTCTTGGTTTCGAACACTCGTGTGTACTGGCATGACTATAGTATCGTGAATCTACCAGCTCCCTTGAAATGCAACAGCTTCTACCACGGTGCCAAACGGTTACAGACTCCCCCAAGTGCCCCACTGAAATTACGAAATTATACTTCTGGGCTCGCGACTGTCCCTCAGTAACTCGCCGGGTGCTTGTTCGATAATTATATTAATGCATTCCGACGTACGGCGTGGACGATACCGTTCTACTTAACCAGCAGCACATGTGCTACATCAACACATTTATGCATTCTACAACACTTCGTGACTTACGAGGAGCTTATCAGTCCGGTACGGCGGGTTCCTATCGACTAAGTTGTCGACATATTTCTTGTCGGCCGCCCAGTACACCGCTCCCAAAGCAGCTCCAGCTCCCCCGTCCTCCACCCAGCGAACCTTCGCTGCTTTTCCTGCTTTAACCTCACAGTGCACTGCTTCGGCGATGGTGGAATGGATCCAAGCACTTCTCGCAAGGGAATTAAGGACATCGGCAGCAACGACGTTCGTGCCGGCTACTCCCGCTTTGCTGAAAGTTTCCTCCAGGAATGCCCTGAGCTTGGCCTGATCGTGACCCATCGCATGTAACACCACCGCACCGACCTTCCGTCGTTTTTCAGAACCAGCGTTTGAATGCCGAGCTCCACAACTTGCCTCACGAAACATTTACCCATTGGCACTAGTGCCTCCCACGGTGACGAGCCGCTCTATTACAAGGTACGCCTCAGAAGTGGCACTGGTGGAAGGATGCATACTAACAAAACGACAGGTAGTCACATGAAGTGTCAACTAAACTGACCTGCAGCGGCGCACACAGCTTGTCAAAGTGCTTCCGCGTTATGTCGTAGCGCACGTCGCTGTTTTTGAGGATGAACTTCAAATCGATCGCCGCTTGGTTTACGTCACAAAGAGCACGAATCGCCTTCATACACTTTGCCGGTGTATACGAACAGAAGACAAGCGAAAGACACAACTGATCAATTCTGAAGACGGTTTGGCTGCCGCGCTCTAGTTCAATTTGATGTTACTGCAGGTGAGTCTTGTGGTTGTTAGAAACCCATCGAAATGCAGCAACGTAAAACAAAGAGACGCTGCTTGGAAACTGGGAACAACATCATCTAACCTCCATCATGATGTGCATCACCCGCGACGCAACATTGACTCGTGTTTCTCGCACCACGCGTATCCGCTCCCCCTTTTAGTTTCTGCGGAGATCCACCTTTTGGATGAACCCAGCAGTCACTCGCTGTGCGAGTTTCTTCACACGGTACTACAATGAAAGAGATCAATGCAATTTCACATTTTGTCTGCTCGTCATATTGTCTCACCGCTTTACTCATGCGCCAATAACGGGCCGTTTTTGTTCTGATTTCTTCGTGGAACCTCTCTTTGATGTGGTGTCTCAAGTGTTTGGCGAGCTCGTTGACAGCCTGAAAAGAAATTAGTTCATGCACCGGGGATAGTGAGTCCTGGCGCCCGGGATGCCCCACGTATGTGTGCTCCCGGCAATTCGATCGCTCATTCGGCATGGGACCCCTGTTGTCACACAAGAAATCTGCGCGACGGTTAGTGAACGGGGAAAAAAACGGTTTCAGAAAAAACGAGTTCACGGACTACCACTGTCACTATTCTCCTATTCATATGGGGGCGAGGCTCATTGCTCTCTGCCGAGCCGGGCGTGGATACTGCACAAACAACCTCCCGCAGGCATCCCTAAACCTCTACGAACATGAGAGCAAACTCAGCGGGCACGTGTCGCCTTTTCATTCACGGAACACCACGAACCTTTTCTTGTACCTCCGGTGTCTGACACCTAGCGATGAGGCTTGCTTGTGAGTCCGAGGCCCGGTGAAGAGAAGTCTAAGAACGAATCTGATGCCGCCAACCCTGACGGCATCATATCTCAGCGCGCAGTAACACAAAGCATACCGCCACTATGGCGTACAGTCAACCGCCTCGATTGAAGATGAACTAGCCGCTGCATAGCTTACGTCCAAGACACCGATATCTCCCGCCGTTGCGCTCCCTAGAACTTTGACCGACACCTGTTTTTGAGGCTGCCTCACAACCAAAGGGTCTTGTTCGGTGCTTGCCGTTCTGAGCTCAATCACTGCCACTGATATTTCGGAGAAGCCAACGTCCACCAATGCAACGTGGACCACTCCCTTTTCCTTCACAGATGCCCCGGTTGCAGACTGTAGCCTAATCAAAGATTCGTACTCCGCCGGAAGTTTCTCGCAACACCACCAGTTGATTAGCGCAGATATTCTTGAGAGCATTATCGACGGCCCCTTTTCCACGCCCTGAGCTGCAGTGAGTATCATCAAATCCTTCTCTGTAATCGAAGATGGTACGACCAGAACGCCGATGTGGGGTAAATGACGATGCTGATGCATGTGGCGAATTAAGTCGATTCCCGACATATTCTGTTCTGTGGAGCAAGCACCACTTAGATGCAGTCCTGCTGTGTGCAGCCGACCTACGAACGCTCCAACGGCTACTGGCAAGGGGATCTGTAAGGAAAGCGATATTTTCCCCAATAACAAAAGCACCATATTAGAATGCGGGCCAATTCTGTCTTCCCTCATTTCGCTTGCCAGCGACGGATCATGACCACCGTCATGATATGCGACAGATCACCACTTTTTTGGTGAAAGCGGGACGAACGGCTGTCGAACCAAAGTCTCTCCTCCTCAGAATCAGCCTCAACTCTAGAGATGCGTTCTCGACTTACTTTGAGTTGCTGGTTGTTGAAATCAACGTGAAAAAGCAGTTCCCCATCACTGAGGAGACCCACTTGAACGCTCGGGCAAAAAGCAAGGCGAGTTTCCAATGCCTTAGCCTGTTCCACCGTGTGTACGGGAATCCACAACGGCAATTCCTGAAGACAACAAAACCGCTGGAGCCAAGTACTGACTCTGCCACGCTGTCTCCCGCGGGCGGCAGACGTAGGACTTGTGCCCCTGGGACTGACACCCTCGGCTGCCTAAAGATCGGGCAACTCGTAAATCTGTGATGCGTCGCATCACTGAGGCTGTTACAGCAGCAAGCGGCTTTACGACACAGTCAGCCTAGGACTGATTCTTAACCACTCGATGGTCATTAGTGATGAGGGAGGCATACTCATCTCACCACGCCATACGTTAGACGCGCTCACCATAATGGTATCGTTCGGTTCCGCGTTTACTCTCGCCTCCGCCTCCTCACCGAACAAGCTGTACATCACATACGACACCGAAAGGCTTTAAGTCAGATGTTGATACTCACTCCCTACAACGCTTTTTCGACCGCCATATACGGATGCAAGTTCAAACGTCCGACGAACAGAAACATCCCACCTCGTCGGCTGTACTATAATTGTTGATAAGTGTTCACGGGAACCAGGACCACGAGAAAACCAAGGCCCCACAGCGACTATAAGGGTGTACATCTTGGAGCTTCTTCCCCGTTACAAAAATCACTACCTGATTCACAGATGTCCACCCAGTTCTGATAAGTGGCATGCAATGGCAGTACTCTGGCAGCGATGCATTCATCCGACTGCTCGCAACACCGAAACGTATATAACAGAGTCACTTGAACAAGCGAGCGTCTCTCTCCCTATAGCATGACTAGAAGGCTACACCGCTTCCTACGAAACTCGACTATCCTACGCAGCTGCATCCTCTGCTCCCTTGCGGCGAAACTGTTGCACCCCCCAGCCTGCTGTGCTCATGATAGCGTGCGCTACCTCACACCTGTTGCGTGCTTACCGGACTTTGCCCGCGTACGCAATAGAGGAAGGGATAAAACGCCGCGCGACCATCTTGTCCAAGCCTCCCTTATTCACCGCTCTATCGGCACCATCGCGAGTGCCACTTGCGACGACGCTCATCTGCGAGCCCAACTCGAATCCAAGCAACATATCACTACCTGTCACGACGGCCGCCATTTTAGTGTCCGCAGATCAACTGGCACCGCTCCAAGTCAACTTTCAACTGCACCGCCGCAATGTCACTGCCGTGATCACAAGCGAAGTTAACTCCGAAGGTAGCAAATCGCAACGTAGATGAAGTTATTAATGTATACAAGATAACCACAGCGGGTTATAATAGGGAGGCCTGAAGCTGTACGCCTCCCCCGGACCAGCATGGAAACCTGCGTCCCCAACGAACGGTTTCTAGCTTCCACCGTCTGTCGGTTTCGTCGCAGTGTCGCTCCCACCACGAATTATGGAACAGCCAGGAACGCACAAAGCCGCTGTTGCAGAAAAGTTTGTTGAACTGCCAAATCCTACACCACGGGCGATTCTCACTACGTCGCTCACTGGAAAGTTCAGCACCGGGATTTCGGCGTATCTGCCCACAGCCTCTCCTGATTTGGTGCCCGGTTGGAAGTTAACAGAGCACACCCAGGACTCCTGCCTTATGAAAATGCTTCGGAATATAAATTCTCTCTACAGACGCTTGCACGATGTATCCACAAGAACGGACCCGAGAGGTGCCAGACAAGTGACGATGACCCAAGCCTCAGCGGCACGCAAACGGCACAGCTGCACTGGAAGAAATTTGACGTGTCTCTTCACGTTGAACGCGTGTGTTTCGCTTTCATTCATCAACCAGTTAGGACTGGTAACGAAGGATTCCTCTCAAATGTCACCATTACGTCGCCGAATCTGCTTTCCCCCGCCCCCCGTCTGACCATCCTACCAGTGTTTTTGCGGGTTCAGTCTAGCGACCACTGGTCCGCGATCCGAACTAGCCCTTCAGCGGCAGGAACCTCCTCACTGCTCACCAATCCCCGGCAAGAACAGGTACGGCTACCGCACGCGGTGTATGCTTACACCGACAGCTACAGGATCAAACCTCTTCCGTCCTATCCTCTGCTACACGTATATACAGAGTACGAGGGCCCGTAAGACCGGAACACATTACAACACTGTAACCGTAAATCGCTCCAAACGAGGTCCGACACATCTGTTGCGGGATACTACAGAGAAAGGATGAAGTAGAAGTTGTATTTTGCGGCCAGCGCGGTAGCCATCCATGCGGTTGTACGCTGCGTGTTTCTTTCGAGCTACGTCCCCTATGCTGGAATAAGTGTGCGCAAAGGAATCGTATACGAATCCTCGTAGCCACGTCGCTCAATGGGGGCACGCTTCACGTCAGATGAGTTTTATTATAAGACTCAAGGCTGAATGGACCACCCGATGGATTCAGGGGGCTGAAGCCTACACTCGGTTGAGAGACTATCGATCAGGCTTCCCGAAGGAAGAAAGACGGGCACAGATCCACGATATAGTGTCCCTAGTAAAACACTGAACCCCGAGAAATCTACCCCGCGCCAGGGGACTAGATGGTTTCGACCCTCGTTTGAAGTGAATGACGTAAAACACATTCCTCAAATGTCTCTGTGAAGGTAAGAGTGACTTGCGAATACAGGCGGACCCCTTTAGGGCACCGTCGGTGCTTGCGAGGCTACCGACAGCGTAGCCTCCAAAGAAGACGATCCGCATGTCGGGAGCCCTGCTGGAAAACGAAGGATGCTAACCTTCGGTGTAGCCGAGACACGCTGCCCTGGCGTATTCATTGCCGTGAAAAGGCACAACGGGTGCGACCCGTCCGTTGCATTGGAAACACTGTTTTCACCACTTTACGGTTCCGGCGAACAAGCAGCATTGCCGTGACGACTTCCACAGCGTGGCTTGTTTCATCAGACCCTGCGACGGCCTCTCTGCTCCACGTCACCTTCCGTGCTTCGTATTCCCGTCACCAGCAAATGCACATGAAATGCGCATTGGTCGTATGTACCCGGCTCTCCCGTCTAGCAGTTCCTCTCAACTGACAGTGGCTAGCACCCCCATACACTGCTTCCTCTTAAGCCATCTGATCTGCACTGTTTCAGCACTATGCGAAGTTTGGTGACCTGCGCGGCTTCGTTCTGCTGCTCAATCGAGTGAAGCATCCCCACGAACGCAAAACTGAGTAGTTAATACTCGTCCCCGGTCAGCGACGACTGTCCAGTAAGCAAAACTGCATTAGATACGTTGACACCACATAGCGTGACCAGTCAAAATTCCACATGACAAGAGGCGAGATCACGTACATGCCGTCCACGGTTTACGGGCCGTACCCTAGTCCGAAACTACAGCAGTCAGGTGAACGGACGCGGGAGAGGCACCCGTGGACAGCCCGCTCCTCCCCTGACTGGATATCTACCAGCTGAAACGACAGAATGAGTATAAACTGTGAGCAAAAGATCTATACGACCTAAACACGGCGCGAAATCACCAGCAGGGCACCAAAGACACTGACACCATCCCGCCGTCCCGTCTGCGAGGATGGCATTATACCACGCGCCTCCACGGTTAAGCACCGCAGCTCCAACAGCTTACTTTTCACGACCTATCCACTGTTGGTTTTTTTCCCTCTTTAGTTCTGGCGTAAACATGCAGTATGTCCAGAAAAAGCTGCGTTTGACTCACGGCGAACAGTGCACTCACCCGCCTGCCGCACGCAGAGACGCGGCCAAAGGGCACTCCTAGCTACGCAAGTAACAATTCGGCTCAAGATATCCTGTTATTTCTAGTCTTTTGGGCATTTATAGTAATCCGGGCTGTATACAGGAAACCACATCAAAAGATTTACTGTGGAATATGACGCGAGTTCGTAGTAGATCAGCGGCCATCGTCGTACTGACGTTAGTGTGCTTGACAGCGTGTGAAGGCAGCTTTTGTCAATGCCACCGACTGGCCTGCGCCCGACTTCCCGAAGCGACAACTATCACAAGGACTTCATCTACGCACCGCTGCACACCAAACACATGTGACCACGCAGGCCGCATACGGGTGTAGATAGCTAGGGTACTTCCGATTATAAGGAGGGTGTTCGACGCCGATCATCCACCTGAGTCACTAACGAATAGAACAGCTGCAGCAAGACACGAAGAGAAACAGAGTCGCGGGGGTGACCTGCGCGAAAAGAAGCCCGAAATTAGAAGGGAAACCACCTGCATAAGAGACTTTCGTACGTTTAAAATGCCACTTGGTGTAGGGAGGGGAGGCGGGCGACACTTAGTATGAAGAGCGAATGAGGCACCCGGAACGGATGTCGCATCGTCACTGGCTGTGTGGCTGAACCGCTACTGAACGGCTGAGAAAATAGGCAGACGCGAGCCGCCTCGAGTGTTACTAACACAAGGTTAGGTATGCGAATGCTACGTCACCATGCGTCGTGGAGGTAGTATCGCAACACAACGCGGCTGACACAGCACGCGTGATGCAATGTTTTCCTCTAGGGGAAAGGAGATTTTTACAGTCGCGGCCCTCGTCGTTAGCTACGTAAGAATCTACTTCCGTGCCCAAAAAATAGATTATTCTTTTCGCAGAACTAACCAGGGCCTGTGTTCAGCTGGGAGTTGTAGGAAAAGGAGGAACCGGGCGTAAGAAACAGTAGGAAGCACTGGCACTGTCGTGACCGACGTGTCGGTTGACCTTACCGCAATGAACAAGCCTCAAACTTGCTCCTAGCTTTGCACAAGTGTCTGATGAAAGCGTGAATTCGGTGTGGCCGGGACTCTCAAACCGTTCATTGATTCTGTGTAAGAGGCTTCGGCGTTTTTTTTTCTCCAACACCTCAAGGATGAACGCAGACCGCGTCCAACGTGTGACATCAGATGCGTTTACATGCGGGGAAGGTGTTCCTCATAGAATTATATCTTCGCCGAGTCGCTTTGGGGGGAATGCTTTCGTATGTGGAAGGCGAAGGTCTGCTTCGAACTGGGCAACCGATACAGCGCGTATGTTCCTTGAAGTCTACTAAATCCGAGGTATCCGCATGTGGTCACGACGAAAACGGTCTTCCCGCGAAGCATATGGTATGCCTTTGAACACCATGGAAAACAGTTCGGCAGTGCGTGGCCTCGACATGAGGACCACCCATGTTGATTGTTGCTAAGGAAGATACTGTCATAACGCATACTGCGCGAGGCTGAATGAGTTCTGTCACACAGTCAAACCAGTGGTCCAGACGTGGTAACTGGAGAGACGCCGTTGTATTCGGAAATTGTCTCGATGCACATATCTGCACGTCCACGTGTTTAGCAGGTTTCTTTGTATCTCTTGGGTGAGTCCAGGCACCGGGGCACCAGCAGTTGTTCTGTTTGGGTTGCGCCCCTCTCAACGACGGTTTAACATGCCAAGATTGGAGTGCTATGACTGTCTTCGTTAATGCTGCTCACTGTATGGGAAGTTTCGTGGAGGGCTACACGTTCCAGTGCTAATCCACTCTTCCCTCTCGGTCACAGTCCTTTAGGCGAAACCTCTTGCTGACAACACGAGAATATGCCGCGAATTTTGGTGTTTTTGCCGATGTTCGTGTGCGGCCGATAAATCGTCTGTGGTGATTCTTCCAAGAAGGTGTGCGATTTTGAAAGTTAGTTGTACGCTCACGGGAAGTTTCTTGTCCTGATCAATAGTAAATCGCACACGTGTTCCGGAAACATTATGCTATATCTCCAGTCTCTGGGTCTAGCGACTAGAGCTCCTCTTGTTCTGTATCCTCGTACTTGCACCGCAGAGGAAGGCGTACCAGCTTTTTACAGGGCACCAGCAGAGTGATCTTGAACTCTGTGAGAAACACATTTATGGTGCGTTGAGTCGTGGCGGGTCTCTCTATGTCTTCTTTATTTCAACTGGAGGGACTTGTATCATGAGAGGTTTAAATCCCCTACCTTACAGACCATCTTGAGTGCCGCTGATGGGAGCAGCAAGAAACGCCTGTAGTTCTTTCCCATTCTGGCCCCGTTTCCGTTCTACATCTGGCTGCGGTCGTCTAGAAAGCTCTTCGCTTCGTCGAGAGCGGTGGGCTGATGACGTCTGCACCACCAACTATTCCGTTGAGAATAGATGTTCGAAGACCTTGCATCATGGGTCATTTTGCCGGGGAGTCTTGCTGCTTCTAAGTAAGATAACGTGTGCTGCAGCAAGGGTCAACTCGAACGAACCCAGAATTGTTTTGTGACTTGCATTGCAGGTTCGTTGATGGGACTGGGACGTTGCTGCTTTTTTCTTTCAGGATTAGATGTTCCGTTCTGAAACTGCGACATTGTTGTGAATTGTGAAATTTGCATGCCGTCTTCAGTTTTTTCAAGTCTTTGTGAATGACAGCCGGCAGCCAGTATACAACCATATATGTAATTTTGCTGGTGAATAGGTGTCCGATTGACCTAAATTACGCTCCGGCGTATCAGGTAACGGCCGTAGTGGCAGAGGGACGTTTCCGAGTTTACCATTCTTCCGCAATACCTTCCTCAAACAGTTTGAGTACGAAGCCACTTTGTTTGTAAATAACCTATAATACGCAGGTATGCTCTTGTTTATGCCCTCATTGGTGGAAGATTGATACCGCGTGTGGGTCGTATTGGAGACTCGATCACATGGGTAAATGTGCGCACAGTATTTCGCAGAAACACGAGACTCACCCGGGTGAGGGGGAATGTGGGGACGGTCGCCACGGAAAATGTGACAGAAGGTGCCTGATAAGTGGTTTGGACCTGCAGGTGTTGCCTGTGAACCTTATTCTTGAGCAGTGCTGGTATAGACATTTCCAGATGTCAGAGAGGAACTGCCGTGCTCACATATTGATGTAGCACATCCTAGCAGGTTGATGCATAAACTTTTTGTGGCACTTGGCTTCCGCGACTTTTCAATCGGGGGATTTTCTCTGGATGAGAAGCCCTATGTATTACGATGTCGATGCGCCAGCTGAAACGGAGGGGCATCTGTGCATCAGCTGTTCTTAAAAGCACTCCGGATGACGCGTGCTCCAGACGCCTAGAAACATCACGCATCTTCTTACATCTTATGCGGTGGGCCGCACAGTCTAATTGTTCCTCCGTGATACTATCACCTTGACGTCACGGTTGCTCTCGTTGTTTCGTGTCGCTTCGTGCACAGTTAACGAAGAAACTTATGACACGCTGATGGCATGCGACCGTGTTCTTTTGTGATGTATTTGCAACACAGTGGAACGACGTCTTCGGCTACCTGAGAATGATACGGGTTGCGAATTCCGGAGCAAAATATGCACCCAGTCGTCCTGCTGTAGTGCAATCCCCTCCCCTTTCGTTCGAAGCTCGTTCCTATTCCTGCGAAGATGACAGAACCAAAAGATGTTCCCGCCTGCCCTTCTACGTCGGAATTTACGTCTGGCCTCGGTAACTGGTATCTGCGCTTGAAAGCCTACCGACGCCGTTCAGGTCATCACCAGGTGGTGGCGCCGAGGGAGCAGCTGACACAACAGGTCCCAACACATCAGGGTGTGCCAGGGCCATGGAACTCACTCTCAAGTGCAATGCTTACGGCAACGTCTCGGCTGCCTTGGCGAATACAGAGCCGGAGGAGGCTACCGCGAGACCACAAAACGAATAGTATTCCTGACATTGCTTGCAAGCAGCTCATGCACAACCCGGTTGCAGAGAGACACACAGAGAACCCGAGAGACTCTCTCTCGCTTTCTTCAGCACTGCCGTCATCATCGTCCTTCCTGGGCGTAGGTTCACCAACGCATGTGCGTACCGCGATAGAAGGTGTAGCGGGCGGCAACCGCCACTCTTCCTCGAGCGGCAAGACAGTGCATGGACTGAGGATGTCATGTGGAGGAGACGTTGAAGAAAATTTGAAGGATTGCAAATGCAGCGAAAGCGATAATGTCAGAACATCGCTATTCACTTCTCAGCTTGTCGGAGGGCTGGCGTCGCCACCGGAGAGAGTAAGCAATCGTGCCGGACCTGTTACTAGTGATGAAACATTGCATCCGACGTTAGACTCTCGCAGCGTTTCAGAGGCGCATCATTCTTCCAGTGGGACCTGTTCAGTTTCCGACAAGCGAACAGGCAACTCGATTCAGGGCACAGCCGTGTGCGGGAAGAATCACAGTGCTTCCGCGGAATCAGCGGCAGAACTGCGGTCTCTAAAATCGTCTAGGAGGACCAGGTCACGGCCACATGTGCGCCCCAAATTCAGGGCGGCGCATACGACCGTTACCGGGTGCTCCTGTGCTAACTACAACAGTGGCATCCCTTCATTCGTCACCCTGAAGAAACATTCGTATTCGGATAGACGGAGCAGCAGTACTGCAACAGTGTCAGACGGGGAGAAAGAACACAGTAGCAGATTCAAAAAGCATGAAAGAAGCATGCTTTGTTCTCAGCCGGTTCACCCATGTGACCAGTCTGAAAGTACGGCGCTCAAAGATGAGGGGCAAATCCGTGTGAAACAAGAGGGAAGGAACCTGTCATGCGACGGCAATGAAAACAATGCAGCCACAGGAGCACTTGGCAAGCTAAGGCGAGACTCAGCGGTTGTCGCATTGACAGGAGGAAATCCACACCTAAACCACTCAGTGCGGAGTTTCTCCACTCCGGCAGCTTCACCTAACCTTCGTCCACTTGCAGAAGGTAAAACGTCATGGTGGACGGGACTTTCAAGTTTTACCGAGAGGCTTCGAGGCAGTGGAAAGGGAAAAGAGCGAAACACTCAATCGGTGCAGCTCGTGAACGAGATGACGGGTATTCCACAATGCGACGTCAACGCACTACCGCAGCTATGCCGAGCTCATATTCACGTTGCCGAGTTCATGAACGACGAGCTTCGAGGAGCACTTGCTCACCATCCAATGCAGGACGAGGTGAGAACGAACCCCAACCGAAACAGAGACTGAAGCATAGAAGCTACGCCTACACAGGCGTATACAGACAAGTATGGGTGCTCTTTACGAGCACTTGCCATGCGTGAATGACTTCAGTCGACGTTTCGGTAGACGGTATCGTTGTGCGAGTTGTCTTGCGCCACATACATTTCCATTCTGCAGCCATCAGATTTTGGGAATGGAATGTGATGTAAAGGTAAACTGCGGCCCCATGATTACGTTCTGACACCGTCTGCATAGGCACTACATCTTCGATGGCGGAGTGAAGCAACTCGCCCTCTACTTGTCCATGCGAGCCTGGATGTCACCTGCGACGATATCAGTGGATCCGTCGCTGGTTGTGGTTCTTCTGTGAAGGTAAGGAGCCAACACCGGAGTTTCTAAGAATGTATATGGATGTTCGCTGACTTGTCTACTGTTACGGCGGAACGACAGTTAGTCCTGGACGATGTAGACACCCGATGTCCATCTTCTCACCTGCCGTTGAGAGTTAATCTTTTTCCTCGACATATACCGATGGTGGAATTCGACGTCCTCTTGCGTATGATGCGCGTTGTGTCCCACTTGTTTCATCAGGTCTACGACATTGCTCTCAGCGTTACGGAAACATTCGCAGCGTTGCGCCTGAAGTGTCCAGAAGGATGGATCACAGCGGAGTGTGTCGATGCATCTGCCTGGAACCGATGCTGCGTTTGCCGCAGTCGCAACTTCTGTCGCTTGTGGACGCGCGATGTGGTTCGAGATGTTGATGCACAAGAATCACAAAACATCTGGACAAGCAGCGTGACGGGCGGATGTTCTGGAACCGACCATCAACGACACTACGGACTCTTACAATCGTGCAGTTGCCTTGCACCATTGAGCATCGAAGATCCTTCTGCTCGGTCGCTTTCCGTTTCCGCTCCGAATGAACATGAATGTGTATGCATGGGAGGAGATGTATATTTGGATAAGGAACGGTCTCCGTCCAGCGCCTTGGTCTCGGGTGGAAGCGATCACCGGAGCAGTATGGACATGAACCTCAAGCACGGGCCAGGAACGTCATGCGGAATGCAGCTCTCTGAAACACCAATGATACCGAGAGGGAGTAGCACCGGGTGCGGTGACGGTGTATTCGGCTCAATCCTTGGACGGATGAAGAGCCAGAGCACCAACAGCAAAGACGTGTCGGTCACCAGACTGCGTCCTGTGTCGCGAACAACCGGAAAGAGAGGTGTTACACGGCTTAAGAGTTATTTGGGGATAAACAGCGCTGGGACTACGTGTCGGAAGAGAGACAGAAAAGATGTGGAGGACCGAGAGAGAAACGGTGCCTCATGGAAACGTGAATCGTGCCTTTTACGATGTGCAAGCAACGCGACATCGACCCAGGGGACCTATAGCAGAGAGCCGACACAGCGATGGTACTTCCGCGTTTGTCGCCGACGGTGCCAACCAGCTCTTCTGTGTATGGACAAAAGTAGCCGCGAGCAGACATCTGGGGCTGACAGGTCGAACATCAGTCAATTTGCCACGTGGGGTGCTGCATGCTGTGCCCAGGATAGTGAGCTACAGGGTACGGGGAAACGGAGGCTTTACCGCCATAACGAGAGACGACATATGTGTACGACAGGGGATCGGGTTTGCAGTGAGCGTGAAGCTTGTACAGGTCGTGGGCAGGACGCCTGTCTTCATGGAGCCTGCCGCCTTGTTAGTGAGGATGTTGTGCAAATTTGGGCAAGAACGGAAGAAGGTTGGAATCGCACGGACGACGAGGCGTACCCGGCTTCGAAAGGACAGGTAGCATTGTGGAGAAATGACGGTGATGCATATGGTTGCGAAACACGAGGGCATTCGGCCAGCCTTGTGACCCCTGGAGCGTTGTCTCTGTATGCGGTCAGGTCACTCTTACGTGCAGGCAGCGGGAGACACCGAACGCAGTGCAGTAACGATCGGCTTAATGACATGCAAAATGCGAACGCAATTCAAGAGAGGAAACTGGAAATCAGCTGTCGTGTTCACGAGGCTTCACGGCGCAGCTCGAAGTTTGATGCGCTAGGCAGGAATTCGAAAAAGTCACATGTAGAAGAGAGACATAAACATCCCGTTTTTGGAAGGAGGGCGCCTAGAGGACACTGCAGTGAAAGCAGTGTGATGCGGGGGCCACGCATGACGGAAACATCCCCTTCACGGAGAACAGACAAGGGAACCGATAGTTACTATCAAGTGCATCCGTCAGAAGATGTAGACTCCAGTAGTGGTGGCCAAGAGGAGCGGCTGAGAGAGCAACGAACGTCAGAGACGGGGTTCGATACAGATGACCGAGCAGCAGATCGGCCGTCCTGCCTTGCAGCCGTGGATATGCTGTCGCAAGATTCCAGAACGGACACACGCCTGTCGCCTAGGTTCGAAATTAGCAACCGAGCGGAGGTGCCGCGTCTCCTCCGACAGCGGTGGCTTTTGTATCGCGTCTGTGGACGCAGCGTCGTTGCAGTAGGGTGAGTGCCCGTTATTTTCGGTTGAGCGTGGGAAGGTGTACTAACATATCGATGCAGGTTGTGGGTTGTGAGGTAAAACAAACTTGTATCCGACAGCATCACACACTGGATACGCAAATAACATGACGCAAGTTGCGTGTGGAAGAGTGTGGTCAAAGCAGCGCATTGCATTAAGTTCGTTCTTTGATCCCCCTGGTTGTCGCGCAACGTGTCAAAAACCTGATCAGGTACAAGCCAGTGTATGGTTCACAAGCACGGGGATTAGGGGTCACAGCTGTGCCTTTTTCCAGGAATGCAATTTCAGAATGAAATAGTCATTCAGAGAAGATGTTTAATTTGAGAATTCGGTGGTTGGTTCTAAATGCAGGTAACCATGTGGAAAATTGTCGACGGTAGTCGTTATTTGCCGCAGGTTGTGTATGGCCGCATGATTTCAGGTCGTCGATCTCCCCGTTTTCGCCGACGGTAGGTGTTCTGTACCCAGGACAGGTGATCCCGGTTTTTGACGCGGCCTTGGCAGCTAGATTTTGCTTCCGAGATACGTTTCAGCATCCACAGAATGGCCAACGTGAGCGTTGCTGCGGCTGCTGTCGCTTTCGTAAGCAGCCCGGTGCGGACGATACAGATCAAAGAAATAAGCAAAGTTACCAAAAAATCAAGCACTGCCAATCTCGGCATCGGCTGCTGGGTCATATCGATCACAGAGGTTCGTCGAGGATAGTAATGAGACAGACATCAGACTCCAGTACAGACACAGTGCTGACAGATAGATCGGATGTGCAGTCTCGGGACACGCACACGCGCGTAACTCCGCAGGAGGCGTCCCGTTTCTGCAGGGCATGCTTCCGGGAACGTCGCTCTACATCTGTTGACGCTTTGGGAATGAGGGTACGGGGGCGACTCAGCGAACCAGGAGATTGTCGAAAGAGATCGTTGCGCAATACTTTTTCCTGCAAGACTCGACTCATGCCGTGCTCTGGTGGGCTAGCGATGTCTTGCCTTCATCGAGCGAGTTCAGAAGGACCAGCGCAGAATCCACAGCAATATGAAACGCCGAACAGCAGACACACCGGCAGGTGGGGTGGCGGGTTTGTTGCCTGTAAGGACTGTGGAACGCCGTGTGGTCCAGGTGCCTGCCACCGGTGTGCCCGTCTATCTGAGAGCCTAAACGGCCGACTGAGGGGATCTCGCCAAGAAATTCACTACAGAGCTGTCAGTGCGGATTCTGCATCAGAGGCAAGACGCAAGAGTGGACGGGAAAGCTGTCACGGTCAGCAGTGGCACCCCAGTCGCCGAAAAGGAAACCTATCCAGGTCAACGTACTGCGTTAGAGATGTGGGAAACTGCCTAGAGGGCTGCACGTCCTGTCGACTGATTGTAGTTCGACTGAGGACAACCAGTGGTTGGGTTGGCCTGCGAAGGCTTGGTCGTGATGGAAGAGAGAAAGAAATTCAGTTGGAAAAGGTGGATGAGGCGGAAGAGACATTCAATACGCCGCAGTTGTACCAAGTCATCGGTACGTTGCCCAAACGCGCTCACTGATGCACTCCGTTGACTGTTGAAATTGACGAGCGTCCAGTTACTTCCAGTGTCAGGAATACAAGCAAGAGTGCTGTTTATTTTGAAATGTCGACAGGATTGTCGTGGTATCCATGAGAGTGCACACGTGGTCGTGCATGTGTTGTACAGTGAGAGAATGGTGGAATCCGCTGTTCACTCAACTGTACGAGAGCAACTCTCCAGTTTATCAGGCATCACAGAGGAAGGTGGGAGTGTCGCTGGAGAAACACAGTCACAACAGCAGGCATCACTGGATGACCGAATTGCCATATCTCGGTTAAGAATAGACATATATAGATTTGCACAGCTTTATCAAATAACCGAACTCAAAGCGAAAAAACTTGTGTGTCTTCTCGCATCTGCTCAGCCGACGGATATCTTCTTAATGTTCGCCAGGGGCTCGAAATCGAAGGACCGGTGGTTCGCACGTTGCCACCTGCTACACAGGTGGAGGTGTTTGAACGGCGAATTAACAAAGAAGGACTAATGCGTCTCAAGTGAGTCCCATTTGCTTAGGTAACGTGGGTAGAGCCCATACTGGGGAGCTGCTGGGGAGTTCCACGCTTGCAGTCGTTACTAGTCATCGCACGCATTGCTTTTAGAAGTGTGGTCTGATATTTCAATTCCGCGTCAGTTTCATGTCCGTCCTATTTTGCTGTTCTGGTAGATTAGCAGACGGCTGGATAAGTGAGCGCCGGAGAGGTCCGATCGTGCCCGCACGTACACTTCCAGGCAACCCGGCGGTGCGCTTCGCAACCAGTTTACTTGGAGCGGGAACGCTCACCTCACGTGCGTCGGGAGTGTTAAGCTCTGGCACAGATACAGGAATTCGGAAGTGCAAGATAACAACGTCAGGAGGCGGCTGTCTCTTCGCTGTACGTGTTCGCGATACTCGTCAACTCGTTCAGACACGGCAACTGCTTTCGGCGATTGCCGCCCTCCGCACGTCCTCCCATGACCCGCGTGACAGAAACAACATCCGAATGAGAAAGGCCGACGTGAATATACTCTCTTGTTCGTCAGATGTTCCCCCGTCGCCTTTCGTGTCTCTTTCGTGCTGGCCTTTCATGCCTGCAGCATCGTATGCTGCTGACAGTCTGAATTCATGCGACTGGTGCGACAAGGTCCGACGTCTGTCCGGACAGGCAGTTCACCATTTCGAAGGGGCGCTTCTAGAGAAAAAAGAATGCCAAGCTCAATGTGATCATCTGTCGGAAGACCAGATTTCGTGTAGCTGTGAAGGGACTGCGAGCACGGAAGGCTTCCGAGTCACACCGCAGGTATCAAGTTCAAGGGAGTTTCAGGTGTATTCTCCACCGGAAGCAGCCGCCTCAACTGTCCGCGCGGCAGGTACCAGAAATCATTTCGAAGACACTACTACTGTGCAGCGGGGCAGAAGATGTGGCAAAGAATGCAAATCTGGGCGTGGCGCATGTGACCATTGCAAACGCGGTTTCACAGGGATGCCTCTTTCCCCTGTTTACAGTAGAAATAAACTCTCCGAAGACAACAGAATACATGCGGGAGGTGTAGCAGGAGCTGGGAGTAGTGCAGCGGCGCGTGATGACGCGAATACACAGTCCGCTGTGGACGGTTTCACGCACACCGGTCAGATGGAAGTCAGCCACGTTAGAAATGCCGGCGTTTGGAGCAGTCACCAGGGTGTTGGGTGTTCGGCCAAGTGGGAGGCCCGTAGCACCATCTCCAACGACGGCCACCCTCATCCAGAACATTCGTCTGCCACAACCGCAGATGTGTTCAGCAACAACGGCAAGATCGGCCCTCTCCTAGCTATTGAATCAACGAAGTCGCACACCGGTGCATGTGCCAAACCGTGCCTCCTGTACGACAACATCATGGAAATGCCCGACGCCAACACAAGGTCGACAGACGATTCTGTGGCGTGGCAGTGCTGCCGATCCACCCATCCTGACTGTTACAACGCCACATTCTGCGCAGCGCGTGCGCCAATGCCTATGCGGACATCGCTACAATATGTAACAGAACGTGGACACGCACAGAAATCCGAAGGGCTGTCGTTTGGAGATGTTACCACAGTCAGGTGCTTTCAAGGTCCACGAGAGGAAGAAGGAGAGACGGATACAGTCCATAGATCAAATATCGAGTGTACATTTTGTGTGACGGACGAACCGTGCGATACATCATTCCGGGGAGTGCCACTCGCAGTGGCGGGAGGCTTACCGGGAGCACCTAACTCGACCGGCGTACACCGGTCAACGGGAGACAGTCACTACCAGGCGAAACAAAAGAGAGCTCCAGCGGTGAACACGACACTGCGAACTGAAAAATCGGGCTTACTGACCTCAGCGGGTTCGACGTCAGCACGAACTAGCGGAGTCAGGAGGGTGTTAACTGCTGATTCATCGTTTCCACAGATGAACCAAGACGCTGTGTATCAGGGAATCTGGATCTTACACCAGAAGCCGGTTCATCAGGGAGAAGGCTTGAGTCAATCACACCCGATTTGTTCGTCAGTGAGGGCCGTTAAGTCAGAGATAGTACACTCGCCGGAGGAACAGGTGCGACAGGGTGGCAAGGTTAAGAGGCAAGACGCTTCTCGCCATATGCGTGGAGGAAGTCCTCAAAATGAAAACAGAGTTGTGGAGAGAAAAGCACTGCGGGAGGGGGGCGGGACTGTAGATGAGACGAGGTTTCATTCGTGTACTGATGACGACAATGACTCGAGCGAGCAGGCGCCATCTCGGCGAAGCATACGCCCGCTACGTTGTAACAATAAACGAGACAAGCTATGTATGCAAATACGGGGTTCCGAGATTCTCCCTTCATCAGAAGGCGGCATACTCAGACGGAAGTTGAACATTACTGGAAGAAGAACCTCCGGACCCGTCTCAAGTACGGCTTCATCCTCCCTCACACGCGTACTGCGGATGTTGTTTACGCCCTTGTCCGTCGGTGCATTTTCGGGTCAAAGTAACGCGGTGGTGCGTGTAGGTGCCTGCGGCAGCGTATTCCAGCAAGTTGAGATGAAACAGTTTCCCTTGAAAGACCTTGTAGCGCATCGTACCCCCCGAGAGCCGACGAACATGGCACTGTCCGAAAGGCATGTCCGGTCGGAGAGCCACGTTGTGTGTAAGTCTGATTCTAAGAAGAAAGAATCATATCGACACGTAGCAGAAACCAGTGCAAGGACACCGTCTCCCGCAACATGTCACATTGTTGTAAGGAAGGATGGGGAACACGTCGGTGAGCCCTGTCGTGAAAATCATTTTGTCAGAGGAAGCTTGCTCGCGTCCGCGCTATCTGACATCTTCGATGCGAGCTGTGAAGCGTCCGACGTAGACGTTTCTCTACAGCCCCTGTCAGTAGTTTCTCCGGCCGGAGATATGGAAGGAAGAGGTGTGGCTGGATGCATTCAGCGGCTCTTTCTGTCTGGCGTCACAGAATATCCTTCAAGACAAGTACGGACGAACCCAAATAGGCGCCCCGACATGTCGAATCAGCCCGTGACAACGGAGGTGGAACAGAGGCTGTTCGGTTCTACCGGTCTGGCAATGGACCATCCCGTCTCATCAGTTTCTGCCGAAGTCTTGTTCCATCAGGATACGCCTGCTGCAGGATCACATGCCGTATCCAAGAGCAAGAGGAACAGTGGCATACTTGTCAGTCGAGAAGGCAGCCTTCTCTGCTGCGATGAGAAAATTTTCGACAGATCTGTCGGCATATCGACTTCCCGTGGAAGAATGCTCCAGAGTTGCGTGTCACACGGGGCACAGCCTTTGTCTCCACGAGGACGTATGGGGCAAGGATCGCGTTCTGAAGGCCCGATCGTTGAGACAGACGAAGAGACTGACGATGAGAATGAGCGATTCGCTGCTACCGAGATTGGGGATGAGGGGCGGGCGTCGCACTCTTTTAGCGAACTCGTATGGAAGGAATGCGCCACGGCGCGGTGGCTGGCGGATGTTGATGAGGAAGGACGAAATAGCGTGGTAGCGAGTAATTCTCCGGATCTTGGTTCACCTCGTTCGTCTTCTGCATGGAGAAGTTCATTTCTGGATACGTGCAATCAGAAAAATGTTGTGCGGAGGAACAACACGGAAACACAGAGAGTTGGAGGCCGGCTTCAACTGGGCACTCTACGGGGAAACCAAGAGAGCGAACGGATAGGAGACTTGAGCGGCACGGAGGACCACTGCAGCAGCAGTGATGAGAGAACCACCGCATCACGCAGATGCCTCGATGAAAACGTGCGATGCCGGTGGCTGCGTTGCAGGGACACTGGGGTCAGTTGCTGTATCAGCCACCTATTGGTTTTTCTAGGTGTCTGCCACAAGCATATTGACCAGTTTCGACACGGGTCCCAGTCAGTTTTGTTTTCCTTCGGAGCAATTGCGGCAGGTCAATAAGCAAACCTGACCCGATGCTTGTTTTTGTATGACCATCCACGGCAGTGTTCCAACCGAGCCTGGATGTGGTGGTCGAATGTGTGCGCATGTGCACACCCACGCATAACCGAATTAGATGCTGTGTATGTGAAAAATCATTATTCCGATGTCCCACGGGTAGCTTGGTTGACCTCGCGAATAAAGTCAGTGGTCGAAGTTCACAGCAGCATAGTCCCTGTTGCGGCTTTCGTCGGCACTGACAGAGGATAGAGCAGTGCTCCGGTGAAGTAAAAAAAACCGTGAAGCCATATGTCCAAACGGATATCCGCGAAGCCAGGGGATGGTGAAGGATCCGTGGGATATTGATTCATATACGTTTCACATCCATCTGTCGGAGTGATGCTTGCTGTTATTTTCAGAAAATGATGCGCCACGCTTCACACACGCTCTGCGTCAGAGCCGCTCCGGAATGTAGCGCCCCTCCCGAGCCAGTGGTTACGGTTAGTAGGCGCGTTTGCTGCTGCGACTACAGTGAGAACCCATCACGCTTTGCTGGTAACTGTGAGCGGCATGCCGGAGAAGCTGTTTGCGACTGTTTACCTTGCAGACGATGTGGAGGGTTTCCCGCACCATCAAGCGGATGTAGAGGAGGAACCAGTCAGATTGGATGGGGTCATTGTAGCAGGTGCTACGCTTGCGGTGGTCGCGCGCCTGAGCAAGCAATTTCCTTATCTTGGGAGGCGTTGACATCGGTACGACTACTCACAGAGATCGCCTCGGCACTTCCTCATTATCCGTCGCATGGGCATTTCCTGGAAGAGGAGCAAATTTTGCTGTTGGATTGGCAGTATCAACTTGGGCAACGACGCATGGAGTCCGGTGTACCCCCCTGCGTGCAGCATGGGGATGCGACGAGAAGTTTGACTTCACCGAAAAGGGATGTCAGTCATGACGGTCACCAAGGAAACAGCGGAACAAACGCAGATGAAGCCGGCCAAGGGGCCATGGCAGGCCGAGGAAAGTGCGAGTGGAGCCGCACCACCGGTGCCAACGTAGGGTCGTCGTCATGTGTGGTTGATGCGTGTTTGGCGTCTGCGGGTAGACATCAGGCGGCGAGCATGCGTCCGTTTGCACGAGATGGATTCGGCGAGTCTACTGCGGAGAACAGACCCCGTCGGGACGGCGGACTGCCACGTTCTCTTGGATCTCTGGCGACCAAGCTCGGTGTCTACAAGGAATTACTTCAGCCCGGCGACAGTCATTACGACTTCTGCGTAGTCGCGGTGAGTCTCTTCTAGTGTTAGTAAGTCAAAGGGGAAAAGGGGATACACCTACAGAAGGCACTGCCAGTCGGATGATTTTGGACTAGATATGTGAATGGAGTTCGCCTGCTGTGCTCGTCCTATTCGTTCAAGGAGTGGTTTGTGGAGATGCAAACTATGCACGAGTCATACGCAACGCACCAGCTAGTCAGGGCATGAGTCACGCTGCCCTGGTATTTTCCAGTAACGGTTTGTACACTGTGAGCATGTTCTGTTGTCACACCGGTTATTCTTTGTTCCCGAGTAAGACTCCTAGCTGATTGCATTTCCGGCCTCTCTTTGTTAGCTGCTTTCCTCTGTCGCGTCTCACCGCGATCCTGCCTGGGTGCCGCCAAACGTGGGAAGCGCATTTTCGCCCTCGCCGACGAAATCAGCCCCGCTAACAAACGCAACAATGCCAGGACCATTGCCCGCGTATGGAGCAGGGAGCATTCAGTCATCGTCGCTGAATATGAACAAGTGCGGAGCCTTTGTCTTCCACCCACCGCCAATTATTAAGGTATGCGCCCCAAATCGGCAGCTACGCTTCTAGAGTGGCACGTTTACGTAGACAGCGTCGCAAGGCGGACGTGAATCCTTGAAAAATGTGGGCAGACGGGGGAAGCCGTAATGCTTTATACTGTCATGGTTTGGTGAATTTTACATGAGATAGTGGCGTTTTATGACGAAAATCAACAGCTCGCCTTTCTCCTTCACAAATTCTTCGTACCGTAATCCTTTGCCATTGGATACGTTACTACATTGCTCATTTGCGTTGCTATGGGTTTGCAGATACGTCAAATAGAACGTCTGCACAATCCGCTGTTGCTGCAGCGTTACCTTCACGAACGAGAGTCCATGCTACTTCTTAAAGGAAGTCGCGGCTGTGCCAGCGTTGAAGACATCATAGGCAACCCCATTTTGCGAGTTCACCCCGACCACGCCGGCATGGTGGGGAAACGATTCGTGCTGGATGACGAGTCACCGTTTGGGCTAGAAATGAAACACCGGTTGTGGATGCCTGTGGCGCGTATTCGACTTTAAAGGGCGGTCTGTCATTTCCGATGCTAGTGGATGCCCGTGTTTCGGTGCACTAGTCACCTTGTAAAACCACACTGCTTCGACTCGGGGACTGCACCCGTATACTGTTTACGAACGAGTGACATGGAAAAACGATGTCCTGTCCCAAGGTGTGACTGGTGTGCTTACGCCTGGTTACTGGGGCTCCTTACTAATTCAACAGTGTCGACCTAAGCTGCGTGGTACTGTATGTTTTGTGCAGGCGTGTTTGAATGAGTTCTTCCTTTTCCATGGATGCAAAGCTGATCGCGCGGAACTTATCGCCGTCTCAGGGTTCGACTTCCGCCGAGGCGGAGAGAACCGTGGTGAGCTGTCTTGCGGCAGAGGCAGGAATATGTTTGTGAGGGCAAACGTGCGAAGCGGTGAAGTGGTGGATGAGCACGAACCCGGCGGACATACGTGCTGCTTCGCCTATTGTGTCGCTTTGATCTTAATTCACCTCCTCAAGAATCGAATCCCCAGAGCACGGACAAAAGCAGTTCGGAAAGCCGAGGTTTATCATGTCGGTCCAGTTGCGGAAGATCTCTCTGCCACATGCAAATAGCTGTGTTCTAGGAGCGGGGTCTGTTATGAAGTGCCAAAAGGCGGCTTTCATGAGAGCATGTTGTCGCCCGTATCGTCCCCTGTGTAGTGAAACCGCCCGAAGATACCTGAGTTTTTTTGAGTCGTTCCCCGGTTTCTGCGATGGCTGTGGCACTGTCACACAGGCAAGTTATTCGGCGTGGGCACGTATTTCTCGCCGCTCGCTAGCAAGGCGGATCTCTACACTCGTCCCATAAGGGAGCCGTCCACTACCGCGCCTGCCGGAGTCAGGGCTGGTAGCGTTGCGTCGAGCTCCACAGCAGTCCGGGCTCCATCGTCAAACCAGGTGCAATCAGGTGCTGCAAAGGTTGACGGATCTGGATCGCGTGGCACTTTTTCAAACAGCAAAAATAACTTCACAAGCGTCTTCAAACGGGGGGCACGTACATCCACGTCTCACTGTTCGGGAAGGCAGACGGAAGCTCAGCCAAGGGAGGAACGCCGGGGAAGCAAGAGCAGGGTTCGTAGGCTACTTGCCTTTGCATCATACGGATTATGGGAAGGTAATAATGGTGGGAATGGACACAACGAGGTTGAATCTCCCTTATCCGGGACTCGTGCCCCGCTCACTTCCGGCGATTGTGGTGAGACGCGGGGGGAGTGCCTGGCATGCACGAGGTCCTTCGCCTCTGTTGCCCGTATCCCTCGCGCCCGATCTTACTGCTGTCGCGGCCTCCCAGGGAGCTCCATGATTAATTTTCCAGACGAGTTTCAAAATGGAGAAGATGACAATAAGCTGGAAGAGGATGATAGGGACTTCCGAGAAGCTCAGCGGCAACCCAGCAGTGAAAACGGGATCAGTCAGAGAGGAGAGGATACGGATGGTGCGAGTGCAAATCCCAAAACAGCAATTCGAACACTAGTACTCAGTCGAGTTTGCCTTGGTGAAGTCTACAAGGCTACTCGAGCTATGCCAGAGGCACGTATGCCCCCACCCATGCCCGGGGTCAGCATGGATGCGTTCAGGGGACCATGCCATCCAGTGGTAGGAAGCGGGAATGCCGGGGGAGGAACGAGTGGAACCGCAAGTTCAACTAGTAAAGGTGGCATCGATGCGCTCGTGTGCAACCCGACCTTCTCAGAGCCACAGTTGATCCACTATGACTCAGGTATGGTAGATGAGAGAGTGGCGTTGCGTTTTTGTTAGCAGACAGTGACAGTGAGACAAAATGGACGACAGCTGCCCCTTTGGGTGAGGTCAACCAGTCCAAAAGGGACAGCTGGCGTTTTTCCAGGTTCAAGTTTGTCGTAGGAATTGGAACCGGGATGTACAATCAAACACGAAGTTGTTCGTGCAACAAAGTGGCTTTCACGAGGACGTTTGAAGGACCGCACCGGCTGTGGCCTCCGTGTGTTCAACGGTGTCTGCCGTCACATTTCCGCCCGTGGAACGGTGTCTTGCCCATCTATGGCAGAAATGAGTGACGTGGTCTTAGGGCACAAGTCGCTCGCCGTATGCAAAGTCTTTCATCCTTTTGTCTCGCGGATGTGCTGGAAAGCGGAAGCAAATGTGGACTCATTCTAAAGACACAAAGCCGCGCTTGATTTCGTTGATCTGCCGCTTGTGTTGTGCGTTCGGCAGTGATGGCGGAAAACAGAACGAGAGGCGGCGTTGTCGACAGCATCGAGTTCGTCGTCTTTGAGCGTGGTCAGGCCCTGCCTTTGTACTGCATCACGTATACTCACGACCCTTCTTGCTGCTGTGCATCCTGCTACCGGTATGATTGAGGTGTAATTTCTCTAAAGTCCGAGGGGACCGTGCTGACTCCCATACATACCCCAGAAGGGGCGTTGTGCGAAAGTTGGTTCACGTCGTACGACGCCGTTCTGCTTGATCGTTTTTCTTCGTGTCTGATCGTTCGACGAGTCGATTGGCATTATGAGTGCTGAGATTGTGTCGGCACGTTGCGATGTGTCTGTTAATGTGGATGGAGTACCAAAGACGATACCGTTAGTGCCTTGGTGTTATTTATTCATTTCCTGCTTCGAAGCGACTATGCTACCGGCTTTGCACTCAACCGTGTGGTGGGCGTTTTCGAAGAATCTGTTGACCACAAACCTCTGTACTTCATTTGGCTGTTATTTCGCAGATGTGTTAATTTTGTGAATCTGCATGATGCGACCACTCTCCTCGTTGATTGGCTGGAAGTGTCGTTCGTGGGCCCTAATCGACTAGATATCGGTAAGGGCCGCCTCTTGGATGAAACTTCAGATCTGGGACGCGTCCAAAGTACTTTCGTCCGTACACAGCAATAGCCTAGGTACATACTGGTTATTATTGCACTAGCAACGATATTGTTTGTGTACTTCCTCACGAATTCGTAGTTTTGCAAGTCTTATCGAGGTCCATACGGAAGAAGGACTCGCGAATTGTGTGTCTGATGTTGACGGGCCATGGTACACACCAGCGCTGGAAATAGATGACTTCAGGACACAAATGTTACTTCTGCGCACGGGGTGGCGGGTTGACCCGACACTCACACAGTTAAATAGAACAGTGTTGAACGGTGGGTTCGTTTCAATGCCCAAGACAGAGCGCTGGATTGGATACCCAGGGAACTGCCCTCCCATTAATAAAACTCATAATAAAAGGCACCAGGCATGCAATACCAATCATAAAACCACTGAAGCTAGACTTCCTGTTACACAATATAAAATGGGATTCCTATGTTTTATAACACGCGGAAGGTTTCTAGTTGCCCGCAGAAGGATAATTTCATGATGCTGATCGTGACAACTGGGAATCAGCTGACGACTACCATATTCGTTGAGGCTTTTATCCCATGAAGTACCTTTGACGTTGTTTAGTAACAAGCCGCGCCATCGAGAGCATGACGCGTTTTACTGTCTTGAGGGTTTTCACAGGGGGTCGGTCTCGAGAGCATGTGCTAGTGATATGTGCCACACAGACATTGTACCGAGTGATATGAGCAACTTTGTGGAAGACTACAGACGGGTGGAAGTTGACGGATATCTTATTTAGTACAGCATATGTTACGTGTCGAATCAAAACGAACGTTCATAAAGTCTTCACCTTTATTTAATGTTGTCGTGCATCCTGTCTACGGGCTACTGCATTAGGAAAGGAAACACATCATTGGTGCGTGGTTGAGACTGTGACATATCCATGACTGCCAGAAGAGCCTCGCCGTCCGTGCGGAGTCCGACAGTGCTACGCTCCAAACAGAAGGACCACATCTTTCAGTTTTCTCTTATAAACACGTTCACTGCACCGCCGTCCGTGAAGTACAGATGAAACGGTTTTCGATGGCTCTGCGGTCGTACTCATTTCGTAAGCTTATTAATCAGAAAGACACCGTTTTCACTAGGCAGCCTAGAACATCCGCAACAGAACGTCTCCTTGTAATGAGCTGGCTTTATATTGCGGCAAATACTACTTTCATCGGATAGGTATCTCAAGGATAAAGATACGTAAGTTGCAATAGAAGTAACTTCTCTGCTGGAATTGTGGATATTCTGCGAAGCTTAAATCTGGTAACAGCAGCCTGCCACCTGTGCCTCTAGCAAGGGCACGTGCACTAGGAATGCCAGCTGGGCAAACAAGAGTACCACAATACATGGTAAATCCTTGCATCTCTTTTCGTATTGGCAAAACCGCGGAGAGCAAATGCGTGATTCCTTTCAAAAGACGTACTTTGAGGGAATGGCTGGGACCTCAGATGGACCACCGTCGTGTTTGTTCATCACGATCAGAGTGACGCGGTGTCTGGTTTGTCACCATCGGCCAAGTGGATGGCCTGGCAGTAGTTTACATGTTTTCACTACGAGAACATGTGTACCCTTCGAGTCGCTTTTGGCCATCTTTCGTTTTTCTTGTCTCCTACTGAGATGCATGATTCCACTATCTACGGGTGGCTGATTACCTTCACTCGAGTAGACACTCATTTCGACTTTCCGTTCTACATTGTCCTGCTCCGACCTCTTCATTTCGGGATGTGTCATCGTGGGGTGACGGTCGATTCCGTTTGAGCTAAGCGAATGCATGTGAGGACGCATTTTAGCAGCAGTGCCACCCAGGAAACGTTTGTCGACGCGGTCTGCGATGAATTTGTGGAGCCGATCCCCAAAGGTAGACCACACATCATATAGATTTAGTTCGACACTCACGAACAGGGCCAAGCTTCGACTCCCCGCATACGTTCCATACTGTACAGGTATGGGCACCCTACGAGCAGGACGACGCTTCGAAGGGAACACAGGTAACAAACCTGAAGAAGTCGTTTCCGGAACGTTTCGAAAACGCATTGAAGGAGGGATCCATAAAATCGAAACCTTAGTTTAAATGACGGTTTCGCACGCGGTAGGTTGCTTTCAACAAAATGTCAAGCCTCCGTGAGTCCTTGATGTCAGTGGTTCATGAAGCCTACACCGTCGTCTGACTCTGGCGATGATCGCCTACAGAGTGGTCGTAGAACACACACGATTGACACACTTGCTGTTTTCTAGACGATGAGGCAAAGTGACATCAGTAACCGTGCATGCTTTCCTGCAGAATCCCTGACTGAAAGGGGATGCTTCTGGACGACCACCTTCCCATGGATCTCCAGACACCACGGCACACAGCTGCACTCAGCCATTCCAGGAGAAATTGTCAGCAATTGTGAAGTACAGTCTTATCATAGATTCTGGCGCCTCCAGCACACCTCCCCACGAAACACTGCACTGAAGCCAAATGCGGTGTGTGATGTGAATATCTGTGTTTAGAAGATATTCACTTCGCCGGAATAAACAAATGCCGTTGTGCCGTTCCGCAATCTGCTTCAGTATCCTGAGCATCTGAACACTCACAGCAGCGCACAGAAGACTCGGGTGCCCGTTCAACTGAGGCAGACTGCACATGACATGTCATCGAACGAGGCGGAAACTTGGATAATGGATGTGCAGAGGAGCGATTACGGCCTACGCCTGCGCGTTTGTAGCAAGTGCTAAGGAGCCCTGCAAAATGCCGATGAAATTCAAACATGAGTTCACTGAAAACAGGCACGACGGGTTACCGTCTTGCATCGACTTGAGTAGCCTATATCAAACCACCCCACAAAAGCTTTCCCGTGCACTATGGAGAGACTTCAAATATTGACTAAGTCATTTTCTTGGCGAAATATGTTTATTGTGTGAGTGGAACATACGCACACAGCATATGGCGCCTCTAAGCGACATTCCGTGTTCTGTTCACACCGGTCTGAAGATTCCGGTATTGGAGAGGCACCGTCATTTGCATTCTCAACCCACCTGCACACACGTTTTCTAGTGAAAAATTCATATCACAAGGAAGAGTGTTTTCACGTGCCAGGCGGCAACTTCTTCCTGACTGTTCACCAGCTGCTGCCGAAGCTTTGTATCTAAGCGACGCAAGTGCTGGCACCCTGTCATAGGCAAACTGCGGTTAGTGAATGAGGTTCGCTTTCCTCTTTTTCGTGCGAGACCGTTGCCCACATTTTGGTAAAAGTCACTCACATTTTGAAACAGCGCGCAGACTGAATCTTCGTCAAGGCCGTCGACAGGATGCTGCCAAACGATCTCGTCTCGAACAACACTGACTCGCTGTCGGTACTCCCAAACGAAATCATGCAAATCAATTTCAGTCGAGATCGCCTTGCCTAACGAATCCGGTTTCGAGCTGTCGTATCCAATACAGGGTAGCGAACCAGAAGAAATGAACACAACATAACTTCCGAACAACCAATAAAGATTGGTACAAAGCAGTTGCCACATCCTCCGTACAAAGACGGCATTAAGAACATGAATATCATAGCTAGACCAGGTACTGTAATTACAACATTTTAAGAATATATTGTTTATGGACAGATGATCCGACGAAACTATTCAATCTCTACCACTGTCTGCCGCGGGTCTCGTCGATCTCGAAGGCAAAAATGAATGAATCACTTATCTCAGTTGGCTCGACTAGGGCACGTGGCATTCGTAACCGCACGCAGCTCAGTCACTGCGTAAGAGACTCGGTGAATTGTCGGAAACACGCATATACAGGCATGTCGCCGAGCGCACATTACGTATGACGACCAATTAGACCTTGAGGTTGAAGCGTATTCTGTTTTGTTGGACTACTGTATGGCTTGGTGTAGGTTGAGTTGCGTGCGTCCCTTGGCAACTTACTGGCTTCTTCTCCACAAATGAGGCAGTGGCTTCTCGGACTCGACCAAGCTAATCATGTCATGCGACAATCGATCGAGTGAGACGAACACATGCGACTGCATGGCATCAGGGGACATGGGCACCATCCACTCCGCCGCCTTCAGAACCGAAGGTGGAAGGTACTTCTTTCGATCCAGTGGCGCAAGTCTGGCTGCCGCCCCGCAGAAAAAACTGACCACCTGATAGACTGAAAGACAAAGGAACAAGACAGCCCCTTTACGCCAATCTAACCTTCACAAGGCAGGACTCCTGTTTGAGAAACCGGCGTGTTAGGCATCATTTACCGCCGGAAGCCGCACGGTTGTGTCTCATACAAAACACGAGTACACGAGGAAACAAGCGCGCGAGCGCCGCAGTCAGCAGTAAGTCTCCCAGGACTCCAGAGAAGATCTACGGTTGCCCAGACATATAAACTCTAAATGGTACGGGCGTGCTGAGAGGATGTCTGTTGTGTTGTAGGAGCATCAATGTCACGAAGTACATAAAGCAACAAAACTCGCGTCACCTGCCTTACAGTATCCGATGTCGGTTCGCTCCCGTCGAGTCTGTAGTGGAAAATGGAAAAGGCGTTTGTCGAGGTCCATTTCAACCGCGCGATGTGTGAGCTTGCTGCACTCGCGAAACCGCAAGTAGCTGATCGAGTCAAAGAAGCCAAACATGTAGGAGATGACTGAATGGTGATCGAAGACACCCGTTGTTTTATCCACGGTGAGAAGCATGTCCGCAAGCCAACACGTTCCTTTTGGAATTGTCAGACCTGTTCGCACACCAGGAGATTCCGGACACGAAGAAAACGTCATGAGATCAGCGTCTCCACGATCGGCAGGGGTGCTCCTCGCCCGTAGTTCAAACACGCCCGATGTAGTGTGAACGAATGCATAACTGAGAATTCAAATAATATTCACGACAAAGCAAGAAACGAGTTGAACACAAGATGAAGTGCCCTACAGGGAAGTGCCAACAACGAGAAATTGCCAAAATGTACTTCTGAATATGGTTGTTCAATTCTGATTAGTGGCCAGCCGTGACAGGGGACCGGCGTTATCAGGCACTGATCTGAATAGATTGCCCACCTTCACACCCCAGAGGCCCTCTAGATCATGTCGCGGTTGTTTTATGCAACGGCCTGCACAAATGGGGGCGTTTTATGCTCTTCCACAGATCCTACTTTGCGTCGGATTACAACAGAACTGGAACCGTTGCGACGCTTCATTGTCAAATAACATTGACTGACCTGCTTCAAGCTCATGGATAACACCGACGAGAATCGCTGTCCTATACTTTTCGACAAAGGCTGCGTTGATAGCTTCCATGGCCTCATTGAAGAACTTTTCCGCCAACGACTTCACAGACTCCTTAGGCTGCTGTGCTACTCGCCCCATCCCCCCGAGACGTTTAGTGGCTCCTCCGCCAAGCGCCCGAGCGCCCAAGTTGTTGGTAGCGGGACGCCCAACTCCGATGGGCCTGAGCTTTGTCCCCCCAACCGTGCTTGTTGCTTTCGCCCCCCCAGCAGTGCCTGGGCCTTTCGCCCCCCCAGCAGAGCCTGGCTTTTTCGCTCCCGCAGCAGTGCCTGTTTGACCCTTTGTGGCGCCAGTGGTGGTCGCGGCCTTTGTGCCTGCCGCTGGCGTTTCTCGGAATTTGTACGCATCAACGATGGACCGAGCGACGTTTGGCTCTTTCTCGAGAAAGGCCTTGACGTCGGGGAGTGCCTGCTCATGTGCTGCGGAAATCCGAAAGGGGCGGACAGAGCACAGGAAGTGAAGCACTGTATGCTACGCCGAAGAACCAGTGTGCTCAGCACACACAAATGTGATTCAGTCAGATTCGACGGCGAATGTGTACACATGTCAGTGCTTGGACAAAAGTGGAGACGCCAGTCATGTTTCTGCGTTATTGCTCAAGATGAAATGCACTCCCCGAGGAAGGACTCGACACAGCTAAGTGCAACTAAGCAATGATTTTTACGCATAATTTGATGCAGCTGTAGAAGGAAAAGATACCACGACGATCCGGACCGTGCCTTTATCCATTGAAAGTCGATAATCCTAAGACATGACTCAAGATAACCTCCGTGGAAACAAACACCGCGACACAACAGGACTCTTCAGTGAAACACCATACCAGGACATCAATTGCATCTACGTAGCTGTTACGCGAAAGCGAAAGCCTGAATTCAAAGCCCAACCCGTCAAGCATCGCTGCTTGAATAGAAAGGGTGGGCTTCTCTGTCCTTAGCACATTGGAAGAAAACCGGTACGAAATTGTCGTTTGTGTCTAGTGCAGCGAAGAAGGGAGTTTATAAGTAACGATACAATAGTTCACTGTGCGGTGAATCCGCCTTGAATGTGTAGATGAGCTGAAAAAGCGCTGGAAACCGGGACTCTTTCACACATAGCCACAGTCGTGGTCAGAGCAATATATGGAGTCTATGCACGAAGATCAAGCGACGTCTGTCACGATTTCTTACCCACGAAATCCTCTAGCTGTGCTTGGAGGGCTCGTGAACTCAAACAGGCCATCTCAGGCTTTGCTTGGATGGAACTGATGATCGGGTCCGCCACAGATTTAAACTTGGCAGAGTCCCTGAACGGTGCCTTTAATAGATCGTCGTAAGCGCTTCCCTTCTTCTTCAGATCTTCCAGCGCATTGCGAACAGCAACAGCAGCCGCTAAATAAGGACAAAGGGCACATGGGTCGCGAAACAGAAATGGAAACAGATCTATCACGGTGTGTGGCTCGTTTGCTACGATCAGTTCATGAACGCGCCGCGAATACAGAATGCTGCAGGGTCACGACAATGCAGTGGCACAGACGTCTGCATGGCTGAGCACAGGCCTCCGATACTGGCCAACTTGATGCTGAAAGAGTTATGATACGCACGTGCACTCACTACTGAAAATCGCACCACCAGGCTAGAAAGAAGGATCTAAAGGTACACGTGATAGTCTGTACGAACTTGGACACTCGTGCTGATACCATGGTCCCTGTATAGCCCCATGTGAAAGTGAGTTTGCATGTGCAGAGGAACACGAAATATGATCACCTTTAGTGTCCTGGGCGACGGCGATCCAGTCTCGCGCTTCAACAATTTTCGGGTTATCCTTCTGAACCTCTTTGGCTACAGGTTCCGGCCCAAGCTTGCCATCGATAAGCTCCGCACGCCGAGTACTCCACTCCGCAGCCAAATAGTCGCGCACACAGCGGGTCGCGATTTCCGTGTCTGGTGGTACGAGGAATAGAGAATCATGCACAGAAACATATGATGTATCTAGAGAGATAGCAGAGAGTATTTAGAGGGGATCGTTCCACTCCCAACTTCGCTATGCGATCAGGAGTCAGAAAGGACCACGCGAAAGAATGGTGGCGCCCGTCACTTTTCAGAGTACCAGCTACGGCCTGCGGATCCTCCGTCAACTCCCCCGCGTTTTCACTTACTGTAAACAGTCTTGATGGCGGCTTTCACGGCGTTTTTCTGCTCTGGAGACGTCTCAATACCTTCTAGCACGATGGTGACTACACTGTCGGAGAGGTCTGGGGATTTCAGGTCCGCCTCGGCTTCTGGAATATGTTGAGGGTTGTCTCGAAAAAAGGCCTTCACCTTTTCAGTCAGAGAGTCGTCTTTGTCAGCGCGCTCCGGGGCCGATGCTGAACCTTTCGCTAAGAGGTCCGCCAATGTGCGCCGTGGAGCTGGTCCGCCCTTGGGTGCTTCTTGTTGTTTCCCACGTTCGGGTGGCGACGGTTTTTTCGCGTCATGTTCTGCCGCACCCGCTTTGGTGTCTGCCTTGCTACTGGGTGATGGTTCCTTCGCAGAATCTAAATGTGCAGATAAACAAACCCACAAACATGCACACTGGCTACGGTATCATCGTCACCTGCATATGAAATCGTCGGCCACAGCACAAAAAGAGCAATCCTACATCACATACCAGTATCACGTCACTTGGGCATTAATAGGAAATATGCTTCTAGCAATTCGCACTGATACGCGGGCGCACATCACGCACGAGAGACCAGCAAAAGATGCTGGTGCACGGAGAAACCAAGCGCCATTCATGAACGGGGAAAACAAGCGGGTAACCGAAGGGTGAAGTCTCAGCAGTACAGCAGTAGTCGAGTCGAAGTAGATGAACAACGGGGTCCACCACGAATTACATTTTCAAAAAATGCTAGGGACTAGTGAGAAACGCAAGCGAAATTCGAAACATGCATCGTCAGTCAGGCGCAAGACATGAACATGATAACAAAAACACATCTGAACCAACACGGTAGTCGCTTGCGTTTTCCGACTAGGGATTCATGTGCAGCGAAAGCTTCACTCTCTGGGTGCCAGGAAGGGTACCGGACTCTGTGGCTTGCTCCTCCACGGATTTACCTTTTGCCTTTTCGGTTGTAGTGGGCAGCTTTTTCGGAGCGATTTCCACTTTCTTGGGCGCAATTATCGTGTCTAATCCTGGTGGCTTTTTAGGCAGAATTTTGGGCAACGCCGGCTTGGAACCATCCGGCGTAGGCCCTGGCTCTTTGCCTTCCGTCGCCTCCGTTTTCGCTCCGACTGCCGGAGGCCCTTTGAGCGGCGGCGGCCCAGGAACAGACTGGAGGGGAGTCTCAGGAGTCTTCGGAGACGTCGCAGGAGGCTTAGGGCAAGCCGCAGAAGGCTTAGGAGAAATCGCAGACTTAGGGGAAATCACAGGAGTCTTAGGGGAAATAGCAGTCTTCGGGACAGCAGCAGCAGAACCGGGCGCTTTTGATTGTTCTTCAGGTTCGAGCCCTTTGGTCAGCGGTGCAGTACCATCTTGGCCGACCTTGGGACTTGCCACCGGAGCCTCGGCGGCTTTTCCGAAGCGTGGTCGGAAGCTATTCGCCGGAGACGTACCCTTTACAAATTTCTTGGCGAGAACTTTTCGGAGCTCAACCTTGTCGAATTTCGGGATCGGCTTCGTTACAACGGGCTTCGGTTTCTCGTTGTCGGATTCAATCTTCTTTCGACGAAACAAACGCGAGAAAAACCCACCAGAAGAAGCCGCCTTCTTCGCTGGGGCAGCAGCAGCCTTGGCAGCCTTACCTTTGCCTTTCGCTACCTGTTTTGTTGCAATTTCTTTCTTAGAGGCCGGCTTGGTCTCCGCCGGTTTAGCCGCTTTGGCTTCTTTGGCCGCTTTTCCAGACTTATCTAGAGCTGGCTTTGTCAGAGCGGCCTTCGTGCCCGTGGGCTTTGGCGCAGGCTTGACAAAAGGTTTTTTCTCGGGGGCAGCGGCATCATGACCTAGGACTTTTTTGGCAACCGGGACTGGTTTGGGTGGAGGGGCTTTCACAGGTCCACCGGGCCCTGGTTTCTTCAGACCCCCTGCCGGTGAAACCGGTATAAGTGGTTTCTTGACGACAATGTTCGGTTTCTTTAGTGGTGTCGGTGGAATTACCATCTTCGGCGGAGCTGCCGCCATGGCTGCCAGCACCTAGAGAATGGAGAGACAGCGTGAATGCTCCAGACAATCCGTGCGGCTTATCACACCCTCGGTAAGGCGGATACAGCCTGCAAGACTCTCTCAAAGGAAGGCATGTTCGCCAGTCGACCACATCCTCCTATTGGAGCGATATCATGAAGCCTCTTAACTCGAAATCCCCGTTTTAAACTCATCCGTTTGCAGACGCCTGCCCATGAACAGTAAACAGTGACTATCAAGCGCCAGCGGCACTTGCTTCTGCCTTCTGCGGATGAAGTCTGCCGTGGAACGCAGCCGGAAAGGTCACTTAAACGAGCTATAAGACCTGACAGGGAGGAGATATGAACTCTCACGGATGTGAACCCATCAAGAATTTCAGTTGCGTAAGCAAGAAACGATACATTGTAGCCTATTATCGACACCCAGTCCACGACACAAGGCGCCAGTATGTTCTGCCAACGGCGCAGAGCCGACGCACAAGCCAAGGGGTTCAGTCATCCGAGACCTGTGTGTTACTAGTCTTTCCGGAGTTAGACGTACCGCCAAGCGTAACAATAGAAGGAGCTCCAGAAAACTGAGAAGCGTTGAAAGAGAGCGTAGCTCCGTGATGAAGAGTGAATGACACCCTTCAACCGTTGAGCTAGATCTGCGTTGCGCCATGTACGGAGTAACAACTCGGGTTTCCGGCCCCACTACATAAAGTAGACAACGGAAGAATATCCGGCAGGGAGACACGGAGTCATAAATTCAAACCAACAAAGACAGCCTCTGACTTCTTGGAAGTGGAAGGTGAACCTGTCGTGAAAAACCGCTTGTCTTACACGCATGCGGCCAGCGAGCGCAAGCTACGGCTGTTGAAGTGTACGCAGAAGCTATCGTGGCTCTGGGTCATATGCGTTGCAGTATTGTTCGTGTCTACAGATTCCATTTTTATATTTTGAATCGCGGTATTTTGTCATATGCGCCACGAAAGGGCGAGGAGTATTTCCGCAAAGGAGACACATGGCAGCCACATGGTAGGTTCTTCTGTTGCTCATTCCTCGCAGAGCACGGGTGGGAGAACTCGAAGACGGCACAGACCACAGCGTCGCTGAGCGAGAGGCGGAGGGTTCGGCGAGCGGAATTCTTGCTACAATTGTCTCTACGACTGCAGGGGTTTTGCGAGCTCCTTGTGGGCGGGATTTTTTATCTCCCGGTTCGCTGCTGTTTTAGCCATAGTTACTGTGGGAACTGGTTAGTACTCTACATAAAAGGGTAACTAGGGAACACGGGGGGCCGTAAACCTCAATTCTTGTGCGTGGCACCGAACATGGGCCGTGCCTTCCCGGCCCAGATTCGCCCAGAGAGCCTTCCATGATTCAGCATGGAAAAACTTTAACCGAAACTCTCTATGAACGTGTTTTCCGCGGATGAGCATGCTAGGTGCATCTGAACACAAACTTAAGGTGAAATTCCCAAAAATAACGTAGTGGGGCTTTACCCAGGCGGCTGCGCGCTAGCTATCTCGGCGAGAGACAAGGCAAATCGGGGAGTCCGGCGCTCGTAGCCGCCGCCAGGACTGACGACGGGTAAAGCAAAACCCCCTGCTTGTTGCCCGGTTCTCCGAGCCTGTTGCTGACGGGTAGTGGGCACGTATTTCCAGGTCGACCTTCACTGTAGAGGTGTGCTCGTCCTAGCAACTTGTTTATAAACTTAGCGTAAGTCGTGGATGCATCGCGTAGTGAAAAGCGCTAATAGAGGAGTGCTGCTGCTCGGTAAATTTTGTAGAGCACTCCCCTACCGGGCTTCGTCGATTGTTGGTATGACAGAGGTTGCAGGATCTCCTGGAGTCATCGAGCCCCACGCTTGCGCGAGAAATTGCGGAAAGGTTCCCTTGTCATGAGAATTCGTGGAGAAATTCCCCCGTCATGAGAATATCTTGAGTAAAACGAAGAAGGGAAAGGCGACCCAGTTGCTATTCAGCGAGCTGGCGCTGACCTCCAGTCACCCCCGCAGCAAGATCTGAGAGACGTTACCTTCTGGAGCATCTGTCTCCTACGTTTGAACAGAAATGACGCCACCCCTTGGGCCTATCCGCATGGGGCGGAGCCTTACTCTGGGCCTCGTCTCGTCGTTCCTCGTTGGCTGCTGTTTCGGCCCAGAGCAGGTGTTCGATGCAAGAGTCGTACGTCTCCCGGGTGCGAACCCCGCCGGCAGTATCGGTGGCTTTTTGAGTGTCGCGGAAGCTTCCTTCACCACCGGCAGTTCCACAACGAATGTTGTGGACACGAAGAAAAACGAGGAGGACGAACCTGCCGATGGAGAGGACAAAGAAATCGTCGTGCCCCTAAGATCGACAAAAAGCCGGGGGTCCCGCACCAAGACCCGGACACACAAGACCAGCTCCCGCCAAAACGGCATCTTACGACATCCAGCTGCTGCAGCAACAATTGGCCTGACGATGATGCTTGTTGGGACGGCCATCGGTGCAGGAGCCATGCTTGCACTCGCTCGCCAGAGAGAGGAGCAAAAAAAAGCCGAGGATACGAGAACGGCCCAGGCTGCGAAATCCCTAGAGCCGAAAAAGGTGGTGCTAACTGCGGACAAAGCTGCCCAGCAACAAGCTGAAGGAGACCGCTACCTGTCGCAGGTGCTAGTGTCTATCGGAGGAGCCTTTCTCTCCAGCAGCATCTTGCGAATTATGGGAGCGTTCCACGTCCCTTTCATTTACACCGGTATGACCGATCAAGGGCTGCGTGCAATGCTTCATCAGTTCACGGCCGGGAGTCCATGGAGCGTCATCATACGGCAGTCGCTCTTTGCCATGGGTTTGTCGGCTGCCAGCAACCAGTTTGGCATTCTTCTCACCATATTGGTTCCCATCGCAGTCCTGGCTCTGCTGCCCCTATTCTCACTTCTCTCCCAAACCACGGAGACCAAGTCGCCGGAGAATCTCGGACAAACGTACATCTTCGCCAACAATATGATGAAAAAGACACTAGAGAAAGAACGTGCAGATCGTCCCGAAGACGTGGAGAAGGTGGTCAGCAAGTACTTCGATCTCATAAGGAGGGAGGCCATACAGAGAAAATTCTATGACGCTGGAGCGAGGAAAGCCCTCGACGCCTCCGAACGTAGCATCAAGTCCCAGCTCAAGAAGAGAGGGAAGGACATCGAGGCAGTCCTGGACAGTGCCCAGGCGCAATTTCTGAAGGCAATTGGCGTCAACATCCAGGGTCAAAAAATATAGATGGTAACGTGTTGCGCAAAGTTCATGCCGCGGGAAGCACTCCAGAAATACGACAACTACTCAGCGGCTTGGAAATGGACAAAGTGATTTCTGCTGGCATCATATAAATCTCGCAAAGGCTTGTTTTTTTACCGTAGACGCGATTCAAGGACAACGGATGGACTTATACAGGTAATTGGATGAACTCCTAAATTGTGGTCCTTGCTACACACCTGTAAGCCAACGGTGACCCTCGCACAACAAGTGAACCTTTTCTCATACTTTTATTCTGGTACTGGCAGTGTCCTCTAACCCTCACGGCCATTTCCCCTGCATACTGTAGCATGTGGGCTTTCTCAAGTGACAGACTGTTGTCGATGTGTGTGCCTCGCATTGTTCGATGAAAATTAAGGTTCCGCGGAATTTTCGGGCGCGGAAACGGCACACGACTCCACAAACACTCGTGCATCCCGTGGTGTCTAGTTTCAGATGAAAGTATAGCATGTCGTCAAATCGAGGTGTATAGTCGGGGTGGCATTTTTCGCCATTTGTGTACCTTACCCGCCAGGCACTCCTCGTGTCATTCCTTGGTGAGGACGTAGTCACTACAGTGGCCAAGTTCTCCGCCAATAGAGTTGGGTGACGCAGCTTTCATTAGCCGCGACACTGAAGCGCATAAAAAACTGGTTTCCATGTTATTTGCATTGGAGGGACCCACAAGAAGCGTGTATGTGTACACTGCCTTAATTGGGACGTGTGCCGCTACCGATGCCGTTTTTTGTCTGCGGTTCTCCGTGGCCACCACGCCGACACCGTGATTCATCTCTTCTACAACAACGTGATAAGACTTTTAGTGTCATGCCTCGCTGCCTGCTGTGACGAAATTCTCTGAAGACAGAAACACAAGCAAGATGCTGCGCCACGGGCGGATATCAACATGCACGTGGTACCGAAGAGCAGTTTGCAGATGCCCGAATAAAAAGCTATATTCCACATGAAGCAAGTTGCCCCTGTAGCAAATCTATTGCAACTTGTACACTCGCAGCTAGAAGAGTGCGCAGAGAGTGAATGAAGGGAGCTAAGCCGAGCTAAAACGGCAAATGTGAGGTTTTCTTCTGTGTTTGCTTGCCTGGCACACGTAATCGACATGCAGCAACAATAATGTTTCATGTCTAGGTCGTTTGTTTGATCGTGGAGAATCATGGAGGACAACATGACTTGATGTCGGTGCGTGCACGCGTTGCGCCAGGAATCTCGCCAGACGACTGCCTTCACACTGAACGCGTCCGAGTATTTTTCAAGTGTTTGAAAGCTTGTAACACGCATTACCTTAACGACGCCGTTCATGACGCATTCCTTCATATCAAGAGCCGCTCAGCTCACACCGACTCCACCCAAAACAGCCACCGAACTCCGGCGTGACACAGGCATGAGTGTGCAAAAACCTAGTGCTCTGATGGTCAATGAAAAATGGTATGCTTAAGAAATCAGACTTGCTTCTGTACATTCCGCGAGCTGAAACATTACTGAGGAAATGAAATTCTGTATTACAACGTGGCGCAGACACTATAACGTGACTCCGAGGTGCAGCACAATATCGGACAGACGGGTGGTCTTGGTGGGGAATTACTTTCTTTTACAAGCATGATTAACTTCACTTACTATTCCAGGATCCAATGCTAACGCATTCTCTATGCACTGACAGCAGTGAGGAGTGCGCTAAGACATAATCAGTCGGACAAAACGGCAATCGCTTGGATTCGGCGGACTACAGTGTACCGGGAGAAAAAACTCTTCCTCTGCAACTTACAACCAGAGGCGTACGAGCTAGAGAGTTTCCGCGATTAGCAAGTCGCCACTCGAGTACCTTTCCTCAGGTTAGAAGCGAATTCAAACAGAGAACTCGCACATCTCTCAAAAACACATTCTGGGTGTGTTGTGTATGGAGCCGCTTCATGATCTCTTGCGCGAAACATCTCCTGCACTTGACTGTCTGCCTTGCCACATCTCCACCAGCTCACCGATATTCCCTGAGTGTTTCCCGAACTTCTGGACGAGGGCAATCTGCTTCCAAAGCTGCGAAAAGGTAAGGTGCAGGGGATATCCTTCAAATCTTTCCGCCAGCGACACACCCGCTCAGAGGATCCGGGATCTATTCACCGTGTGCCACTTCCGCTTCAGTCTCTTGAGACACATGAAACCGGAATCACACGATTATTTTTTTGGCTCGAGTTTGTGCGGCATGCTGTTTCCACTGCTGTGACCCGGCAATAAGCGATACTAGAGAGATGTGTGTTTTTTCCTAAACCAAAACATCCGCGTCGCTGAGACAAACAATCCTTCTCTGTGAAAAAACCGTACGTCTCTCACTGCGTAGCCCTAGCCATTTCTAACTGCAGTGGTTGACAAGAGACTTTGTCTAGACTACAATGCTGGGACAACTTGGGTCTGCTGTGTGCATTCATCGAGTTTTTGCTGCATGCCAGCCTGGGAGACATTTCAATGGCGAGCAAGTCCATAAACCTAACCACCAGGGCAACGAAAGCTCTTCTTCAGTGGCCCTTTAACCAGACACTTTGAAGCGGTCGCCCCACATACCCGATAAAATAAATTATGCATATGTTGGTTGATCTAGGGAAAGCAAAGGGTTAGTTGCCTCCTGGAGACCTGCCTGAGATATCGGTGAGGTCGACTGCTGGACCGAGGAGACGGCCGAGGCCGGTGCAAGCGAACGGGTGGCATGCAAAGAAGTTTTTTGCCCAAGTAGCTTTGGCTTTCACAGTCCACCGAGTTCTTCGTGCAGCCAGCAGGACATCACAAGAGTGTTGTTGGTATTGTTTCCCATTTCCATTTGTTTCAGCCGTGTTTCCTCAGCGTCGCCGCTACGTGCTTCGCTTCCCCAAAAAAGCTAGCTCATCGGCCAGCACACGGACATGCGTGGAAGTGGTACGACTCACTTTGCGTGCCTCACAACACGGTTAGTTCTTTCCGCCCTTTGTGTGTGCAGCAGAACCGTGTAGTCTCCCCTCTAGAAGCCCACCTACTGTTGATGGATCTTTTGCCGCCAATCGTTCTAGTGTGTCGTTTGCTCCGTAACTCCATTTCCATCCGGTGTCTTCCAGAGATTTAAAGGAAGCCAACCCATGTCTTGCGTGTGAACAGAACGACGCGAGAATCTGCTTCCCCATTCTGCCATTACCATATAGAAGCTCTCTTCATGGCTGAGATTACATCGGTCTTGTTTGCAAGGTCCGTTTCCCTCGTATTTAACTCTCTTCCCCCGGTTTTTCTTTCTCCTGTGTGCGCCTCTCCGCTCTCTGACGCTGCTCTGCCACTCCTAGGAATTCGACCCAGTAAGGAAAAGCGATATCTGTAAATGGGTAGCGTCACAGAACCATGGACTGGGGCGCAGGTCGCGACGCTGCCCCCGTCGCTGACGTGACACAGGGAAACACAACGGGGTGCAGAGACCTGGAAGCAGAGCCCGAGGCCGTCCACTCAAATGGATACAGAAGAAGCGAACGAGAGGTAGACAACAAACAGACTGAAGTTACCGAAGAGCAGCAACCGGAAGCCGAGCTCCGGGACAGGGGAGTTTTAGACCACCACGATGTTGAAATTACCAAACACCACGAATCTTGCGACCGAAGGGAGGTTTTCGATGTCGACAACGGACACATGCGAAAATTCCCGACAGACCTACAGCGCGACGTGACGACAGAGGCATGGAACAGCAGGGTCGACGAAAAAACTTCAGACGCATGCAGGACCGGAGGGGAGGTTGACAAATATGAAGAAAGGGGAGAAGCTGCCGAGGTGACCGGAGACGACCACGGCGCCCCAGTCGGAGGCGAATATCCAGATGACGTCGGACAGCTCGTCATGGAAACGAAAGAGACAGCGGAGGTTGATGAGGAAGGATGTCGTGAACGAGATCTGGGGGACTTGATAGAGACTCCTGGCCCGAGAGTCATGTCTCCGACGGCATCGGGTGGGCAGCTGCCCAAGGGCGTGTCTCGGCTGCCATCGATGTTTTTTGAGGCGCACAGAAGACGAGAGAGTGAGGATACGTGCTGTCCGGCCGTTTCCGAGGAAGCGGTTGACTTTTCCCAGTTCAAGGAAAAGGTCGCAAATCCGACCTGCTCAGGACTGTTGTTCGAAAATGTTTCTTCAGATGCACCTGACTCGCCTCCGCCACCGACGTCTGCCTTCTGTTCTGTTCACCCTGCTTCTGCGTCTTTTCCACCTGCCCCTGGTTTCTCTTCTTGTTTCCCTTCGGTCCCCATTGCTTCCTTTTCCGTCTCGCCCGTCCCGCCACTGGCCTTCCTCAAACCGGCACCTCCCTCGGCTTCTTTCGCGACTCCGTCAGTGTCGGATCGACTCCACAGTATTCCTCCTTCGTCTCCCCAGTGCGGCGGTTCTTCTCGCACTTGTTCTCCGCCCCTACCCTCGCCCGCGCTTCCTCCTCGATCTCCTCCTCAAGTTTCTCCTCCGTCGAGTCCTTCTTCTCGATCGTCATCTCCTTCCAGTTCTGGGTGTTCCTCGCCTTCGCCGTGTTCTTCGCAGGGCTCTGTTCGGCCGCGGCGTCGAGAGTCGGGGCGGCGCTTGCGGTCGACGCACTCGGCCGACCGGAGCGGGACTCTGGCTCACGTGGATCGCGCCCTCTGTCCGTTTCTGTCGGAGAACGAAGGATCGCGGGTCACGACGGTTCTGCTGAATTGTCTTTCGCTGTCGCAGTTCGAACTCGCGCGGGCGATCTTGCACCAGCTGGTGGCCTCAAACCCGGTCCACGCGGTTGCTCTCACCGCCTCGCTTGTGCTTCACGGGCCGCCGCCCTCGTGGCTCTGCTCCCCAAGCGTCCCAAGCAGCGCCCACCTCGCCTGGCTGTGCGCCCATGAACTCGTCGCCATCTGCGAGCGGCTGCGTCGGACGCCGGCGCCTCGGACTGCGTCACTCACCCGAGACAGGGTTACAGCGGGGACAACGGCCAGGCCTTGCGGGGGTGATGGGGTCCGTCAGACTCCCCGATGGGCCTCAGGGAGCACTCCGCCTTCTCGGGCGTGTGGGGGAGCTTTGGAGGGAGTCGTCCGGAGGGGGAAATGGAACCTCGCGAGCGAGTCAAGAAATGGGGTACTGGCGTACCCGAAAGCAGATTTGGTCTCACCAGGTCAGAAGTCGCGAGTTGCGGCCGAGTTCCCCATCTCGCTCCTCTCGATTTTCCCCGTATGGCTCGTCCGAAGACTCCACTTTGACCTCCTTCTGGTCCAAGCCCTCCTGGAGAGCGCGGCGCACGGCGTGCAAATCGTCTCTGCCGAGGTGGCGACGGAGCTGCGCATGCTGCACGCTGTGCTTCTCGGCGTTCCTCTCGACGGCGAGAGCGACCCGCAAGGCCAGGTGAAGAAGGAGCTCTACGCAGAAAACGGACCGGAACCGGCCCCGGTGGAAAGGCGCGAAGGGCGAGTTGTGGGGCGGCTTCTCGGCGCAGGGGACCGGGACGGCGCGGACACAGAGGCGAGAAGAGAAGGAGACCAAGGAGATCCGAGTCTGCCTGGTTCGGCTCCACTGCCAGGAAGTGAACCACGAGACCCGGGCAGGGCCAAGTACCCCATGGGCGGGCTCCGGGCACCAAGTGCCGGGGTGACACGACGCCCCAGCACGCAAACCAGCTCGGCCGGTCAGGAGGCGTCATCTGGAGCGCATGCCAGTTCGACTCCGCCCTCGAGGCGGCCGTTTTCTTGTGAGTGTCCCGAAGCCGTTCACTTGCCAGCGTTGCTGCTTCTGCCTCTCCGGCGGATCTTGCCCGCCTCGCTGTCGCGTCTCCCCGCCTGCGTGGTTTCGCGCAAAAGCCGCCTCGCCAGCTACTCCCAGGGCGTTCCGATTCTCTCCCTTGAAGCCGTGAAGCAGCTAACTGCTCTCCTCAGGTCGCAGCCGGCGTCGGCCGCGGCGCTTTTTGCGGCAATCGGGTACGCCCCAGCCTCAGGGTGGGGACTGGAGGTGAAGGAGGACCTGACGAGTCCCCAGAGACAGGGCGAAGGCGCAGAGGTCATGATGGCTTCCTCTCGCCAGTGCTCGACTTCGTCGGCTCATTCTTCTGAGCCGGAGGCAGCCGGAACCGCCGCGGGCACCGTCGACGGCTCTCGGGAGCCAATCGGAGATCGACCCTTTGACAAGGAATCACCTGACGTCTCGACCGCGTTTGTGTCGGCCTCAGGAGAAAAGCTGATGAGGAAGGAGGAAGAACGCTTCTACACGCACCTCACCCGGATAGCCGTGGCGAGTGTCCGGTGGGAGGAGCAAAAGGGTAGTGGCGCCGAGGGGTTTCGGGTCGACGTTTGTCACATGCAGCGCCTGCTGCGAGGCCGCATGTCCTCTCTCTCCGGGCAGGTGCCAGTCCTTTTGAAACCACTGTACAATCCGCACGCGCTCTTCGGAAGCTTCGCCGACGTCCGTCTCTGGACCCCGGATGCATGCCCCGTCCTCGCCATCGCCAGGTCTGCCTCCGCAGGCGCAGACACGGGGAGGCGTCGCCGTTCTCGCCCTTCCCAGGGAGAGCTATGCTGGAGCGAGGAGACTAGTGAAGATGAATCCTGGGTGATTGCGGATAAGCCGGCGTCTCAACTGGCCTCTCCGCTTTGGAAGCCGAACACTGCCGAGGGCAGAAAAGAGGGAAGTCTTCCCGACCCTCGAGTTCCTGTCAGTCCTCGTATCACATTTTTCTTGGATTTCGGAAATGCATCTTCAGGCGGGATGCAGGCTTCGAGTCTCTTGCCTGGAGACGCACCTAAAACCCAGACAATCGATCTCCTCACCGCCGAAATCCGCCTCCACGTGATCAGAAGACTGCATGCAGTGCACGTAGGTGTAGCCTCGGAGGCCCTTTTGCGTTGGCCGAGAAGGCGGGGCCGAGGCGCACGCGGCGGATTCGGTCTGTGTCCATTTCTACCTTTGCAGGTGCCTCACGCCTCCAGGTGGAGAAGCGGAGGTAGCGTCTTGACAGGCGACCCCTACTGCCACCTGGGCGCGCTTGACATATCCGCAGGCATCCTGCCACTGCTCGCCTCCATCGTGGGGCCCCAGCGCCAGCGTAGCTATGCAGGGGCGCTCGCGAGGGCGCTGCTTGCCGTGCGCGAGGAAGCCCGAGGGTATGGAGAGAGGTGGAGAGAGGGTGAGGGAGGCGACGAAAGTGAGAAAGAGAGGGAAGCCCCAGGACAGTCTGTCTCCGTCGCTCCTGCGGGGTTGTTGAGAGGCGAGAAGGTGATGCATGGGGCAGCCTTGTGTGAAGACAGTCCTCTCATTGTCGACGTTGTCGACCATCTTGGCCTGGTTCGCAACGATCTCCTACACCAAAGCCTCCGATCTCTCTTTCTTCTTATCAGCCTGTTTGTCGCCCTCCACGACGACAGTGACAACGCCCCGCTTCTGCTTCCTTACCTTCGGCTCTTTCTCGCACAACTAGCTACGCTTCCGACCTCATCCCCCGTCCGCTTAGTTGGTTCGCCGCAAGGCCCAACAATGGGAGCGGCCTCAGGCGTGGCGGCGGCGGATGGCGCACAGTCTGGCGCATCCGAGTTTCCGTCTGCCTCGCCCGCTCAGGCCTCGCTTTCGGCGGGGTCAGCAACTTCCGTTTCGCCTTCTGTCACCCTTTCTTCATGTCGAGGCTCGGGACAGGGACCCGTTCGCGGGAGGCTTCCCACGGCAGGGCCTTACGACGCGCACACCTTGGCTGCGGCGAGTTCCGACGAGAGCGGCACCTCCCCGTTTTTCTCGTCTTTTTTCAGCTCTTCTTGTCCGCAGTTTTCCTACGCCTCGACCTGTGACGCAAACGCACCTGTGGCGAACGACCCTCTTTTCATCGAAGGAGGGTCGCTGAGCAAATGCGTGTGGCTGGACCTCGAGGAGGCACGAGGATGCATAGAAGAGATTTTCGATGCGGCGATGGTTCCGCTGCTCCGCGCTGCAGACGAAGAGCGACGTCTCCGAGATTTCAGCTATGCCTCTTCTCTTTCTCCTCGCGCTTCGACAGCCCCTGCCTCTGAATTGCCTTCTGCCCTTCCTTCAGAGGCAACCACCAGCCTCGTCGGTTCGCCTCGCCATGACGCAGATGCTCCTCATCCCTCGCATGCCCTACACCCTGCACACGCGATGCATACAGGGCGTGCAAGCCAGAGCACCGGGGGCGACGAGGCTCGTTTTCAGTCGCGTTCTTCCATGGCGTCCGCGTCTCTGGGTCTCCGGTCTCGAGCGTCTCAAAGCCATCTTTACCTTTCGTATGCGGTTCTTGGTCCAGGTGGGGAGGGGCGAGGCGTATCTGGGGACGAGTGCTTGAGGGCAAGTAACTCGAGCAGGACCTTCAGGGGCCGGCGAGGCGGGCTGCAGGCGGCGGGGGAGACCACGAGGCCGCTCCTGTGCCTTTCGGGTGACGGGAGCCTCCCGGGATCGCGCATGCTCGGAGAGAGGAGCGACGACGGGACGGGCTCTGAGGACGCCACTCGGCAGAAGCAAGCGTCGGCAACAGCCTCGCGTTTCTTTTCCAAGTTTTTGAATCAGTTGACATCTTCCGGTGCGGGCCTCGTCCGAGAGCCTCAAGAGACGTCCTCGCCTTCGCTTCGCTGTGAGACCCAGCGCGTCGAAGGGCAAGATCCAGACAGGGAAGAAGACCCACGGGTGCGGCAGTACGGCTTCACTCTGGGCGGGGGGGTAAGGACCGCCGAGAGGGGGCGACCTTGTCCGAGTCTCTCGGGCTCGAGTTTTGCCTCCGGCCGAACTGCGAGTCCGTCTTCCTTGCGGCTTTTCCGCCAGGAGAAACTGTACATGCATGCCGCGCTGAGGCCTCGGTCGTATCGCATGGCGCTTTCGCGGGGCGCAGAACGGAGCCAAGATTTGCGGCAGACCTGGAGAGGGGGCAGGGAGGTTGAGGCTCGGCTTGCGCGCGAGAAGAGAGAAGAGAGTAGAAAGAATGATCGAGACGACGATCCACAAGACGATGCAGAGAGAGGCGCATACGGTGCCAGGACAGTGGAAGGAGGAGTAGATTCCAGAGGCAAACCTCCGGCGTTTCCAGTCAAAGTGGCGAACGGGGGAGAGATGCTGGCTGGAGAGAGAAGTGGGAATGACCGAGAAATTCCGAGCTTTGTGGCTCTCCAAAGACCTCATTCCGGAACGTTTGGTTTCGCGTCGAGTCGTACTCGCTTTGGGCGATCCAGCCGGCCAGCAGCAGGGAGAGACGGGGCATATGACAGAGTTCGAAGCAGCGAGAGAGATAGCGAGGAAGGCGACTCATGGGAGAGGGGAGGAGAGACAGGACAGGTGAAGGCGCTTCACGGCCGGCAACAGGGAGCAGGAAACCAAACGAGAGAGTATTTGTTGTCAAACCCCCGCCTCGGAGTGTACGGACAGTGTCCCTCGAGGTAAGGGATTGCTCCGAGTGTCCTGTGGTGGGACGTCTGAATCTCCATTTTTTGACCATTTGAGCTCCAGTGTAAATCCATGAACTGTGGTTGTAGAGATGAAACTGTGGATTCGGGTGTTCATGGAAGTCGATGGTTGCCAGATGCATTCGGCACCCTGTTTGAAAAGCCTCCAATTGTTCGCCACCCGCAGGCACACATTTCCGTACAAACAGTATTTCCGCGCGATTTGTAATCCTCTTACGTCGCAGCCCTCATTGCAGGATCATGACTGTCCCCGGCAGATGGCGGTTCGCCTCTTGCGTTCCTTCGCTTGTTTGTTTTTGACGTTCTGTTGGCGACTGACTGTACCTCGTCCTGACGTGCAAGCGGCGTTCGTGGGTACCCGTCTCATGGCGGCCTCGATTCAGTGTGGTCGACAGTATACAGCGAAGTTGCTGTGCTTCTCGCCGCTGCCATCACCGAGATGGTTCTCTCCTGTCGCTGTCTGTGTTGTCTCCTTTTCAGCGGTGTGCTCTCGCGCCTGCCGATCTATGAGGCGCTTCTCGCCCACGTTCCCGTGATGAGTCCCCAGCCTCTGGTCTCGCCTCCACGTCTTACGCTCGATCTTGCGCGACTGCTTTTTCACGACGCTATGCCCTCCAGTTCGGAAACGCCTTCGGCTTCTGTCGAGCATTCACGAGCGCCCTCCTCTCCCTCTCTCATTGGAGAAAGTCTGTTGACCCTTCAGCTCTACGGGCACCTGGACGACCACTGGGTGCGGCTTAAGACGACCCATTTGGCGTTGCCTCCAGCCTTCTATTTGATCACCTTCCCCTCTTCATCTCCTTCCTTTTCCTCTGCGTCCCTGTCTTTTCCTCGTGCCTCGCCGCTCTTCCGCGAAGCCCAAAAGGACTATTTTCGACAGCGACGGCGTACGTGCGGGCTGTCCAGCCCAGTCTCGTCGTCTTCGTCTCCTCCTGCTTCTGCTTTGGGAGACTCGCATCGCGACAGGTCACTGCATGTAGCTTCTGGAAGAGCCTCGGAGAACCTGGATGCTGCCCCATCGCCTGATCGCGCTGCAGAAGCAGAGAATCTGGCGTCTTGGCCGCCGGGATCTGGAGGAGACCCTAATGCCCGTTGTCTCTCGGGGGCGGCGCTCCGCAGTGCGCCCGAGGGACAGCCTCGCCCCTCGGCTCTGGCGCTTGGAGACAGAGGACAGAAGGCTCCTGGAGGCGAAGGCGCCAGACAGGAAGGCCCGACGAAAGCTGGAGGCTGCGAATGGAAAAGAAACCTGACTTTCTTCGATCTGAAACAAGCGTCAGCCGTTGCTGCGGAAGAGGAGGTGATCTTCTCTCAACACTCGGGTGTCGCTCTGCCAGCCTTCTGGGACAGTTACTACACCTCGCTCCGCGTTACTCGCCAACATTGTCTCGAGTTTCCTCTCAGAAAGGCCATTCAGTTCGTTCTTGATCGGTGAGTATCTACGGAGGGGAGTAGTGCTTGCAAGCACACTGGAACGCGGAAAGCAGTAGCACCGTGGAAACCAAAGTCAAAATCTGAAAGAGAGCTTGGTTCATTGTCAGAGGCTCAACACCGTAAGCACGAATGCCAGAACCTAACAGAGCGCTTTGCTCATTCGTACAGAAGCATGCAGAGCGTCTCGGCGTACTCGACCTTCGCCGCGTTTGTGTCTTTTCAGCCGAGCCTTATTCGGCGCAACTGCTCACAATCGCGCTGACTTTCGCGATCCTCTGACAATCACGGAGGTTCCACGAGCACGTCAGCTCATGACCCAGTGGAAGGAAAGCAATGTCGCATGTTTCAGAGAAACGCACGGCCTCTCCTGGCTCTATTTGTGAGACGCATGGCCTTCACGATGGATACAAGCATCGGGGCTTGTCGTTCTTTTCACCAGGCGTCTTGGAGCGGTCTTCGTCGCCGTGACTGCGATGTCGCTTTTGCCTCCACTGTCTCTCTTCCCGAATGACTGAGTGTGTGACTGCGCTGTTCTCTCCAGGAAGTTTGCGCTTGCGTCGCGGCTACTGACGCCCTTTCCCCAGCTCAGGCCTCTCGTGGTGCTGCTCGCCTGGGGCGCCTTCGCTGGACGCATGCATTTGCGGCAGCGCCTCCTAGACTGCGTCTGGCGCAAGGAAGATCAGGAGCCAGAGCGCCTCGCTGCATTTGTCTCTGCGGGAGAAAACGACTTCTTCCTGAACGCCGACAACGAAAGGAGTGCCCGCCCAGAGAAGCCCGGCTCGGCCGTCGGATCTCCGAACTTCCGGTGTTCTGTTGAGAAAGGGAGAGAGGTGAAGCAAACAAAAGGAGCTGGGAAAGCAGAGGAGGAAGATGACGAAGATGAAGAAGGGAAGGAGAGTGTCTGGGAGGCGAGACCGCGGTGGAGGACGACAGACGGCGACGTCAGGGTGCGGGAGCATTTGGAGGTAAGTGAATTTGAGAAAAGAACGCGCCCTGGCTTTTTGTGTCGTGTCTTGCTCGAGTTGTCTTCTTGGCGGTTGTCAAGAATGCGCTCAAGCGCTCAAACGGACTCACCAAAAGGGTGCTGAAAAAATCCCCGCTGCGGCGGTTGCATCATCAAGAGTCAACGAAGTGCACAGAGGTCTACATCATGGAAGACGTAGGGCACAACAATAACGTCTGGAAGAACACACCTCTGTCAAGAATGCCCACCAGCAGGGGGCTGTGGGGCTTCGGGAATGCTGTGCGTTTATGTCGTTACGGTACCAGTTTTTGCGCGGAATTTGATAGTGAATGCGTTTAGTTACCGGAACCAAGATCCAGTGTCGTCTAGCGATCACAGCAAAGCTCCACTGGGAAAACAGAGCACTCCGGGTGCTTTACAGCACCACGCAGGAAGGGACAGGGCGTCAACACGACGGTTCTATTTTGCGTACTTGTAGAGAGCTCCCATGCGTCCCGTAGCCTCACTTACCTCTTCCCCATACTTGACGTTTTCGCTTTGCTCTACTGGAGCTCTGACCCCCCTTCTTCTGCCTCATTTCTTCGTCTCTGTCGACGTCCTTTCCTCTTCGTCTTGCTCTCCTTCCTCGTTTTTACCTCCTCGCGAGGCTTCAACTTGGACGCATTGATGTTCACAAGGAAGTTCCAGCAACATGGATAGGCTCCATCGTTAGTCTATTCGTTTCGTGTTGAGCATGTTTACGCGAACGACCTGTGCATGGAACCTCGACTCTCGGCTTTTTTTCCTTCTTGCTGTCAGGTCCTCGACTACAAGATGATGGCTAGCTGGTGGCTAGCTCATGTGCTGCTCGCCTATGGTGAGGGGTCTGTGTCTCAGAGTGCGTCGGGCTCGCGGGTGGCTTCTGGTGTTCCTTCCTCGGGGGCAGGCGTTTTCGCGAGCTTTGATAGCCAGAAGTCTTCACGCTTCCGGCGGCTCTCGTCTCTCAAGGCGGCATGCGCGGAAAAGTACTTGCGTAGCATTGCAGAGCTGCCTCACGCGCCTTCTTCCATCCCCGCGCGTCTTCTCGGCGAAGACGCTGCTCTCGCCTCGCGGCTGACGACGGGATGGACTCTCAACAGCCTGCGCAGTGTCCCGGCGCGCGAGAGAGGAGACCCTGCAGCTTTGTCGTCTCTCGCTCCAGATCACAGTGGAAGCGACGGTCAGCACAGAGAGGACGAAGGACGGGCCGAAGGCCTCCCTGAAGAGGTGTACACGAGGAGCGACAGCGGCGCCGAAGAAGCGAATCGAGGAGCGACCGAAGCAGAGCGTGACGGGGGTGGAAGGCACACGTGGAGTGAGTCGAGGAAGCCAGGGCGTCGACAAGCGACAAGCACAGACGGACAAGAAGGCGACAGGGAGCTCCGTCTGCGTGCAGGGACGCCGGCAGCTATCGAAGGCGACGATGTGGAAGGGCGGCATGGGAGAGATGAAGAGGGGAGTCTCCACGTTTGTACCGCCGAGACGTATCACGTGGAAATCCAAGAAGGAGACAAACTGGAGTGTCTAGCTGCGGAAGTCTTCGACGAACTTCAGAGACACTCGATTCTCTATGTGGTGAGGAGATGTGCTGAGGATGTGTACGTGTCTCGCCAGTGAAATGGGTTCTTCCTCATTATATATACATTGTGGCGTAGGATTTGCTGGCGGAAGCCATTCCAGCGACACCGGTCTTTGTGGTTTCACGCCTTTCTGTCATCCCCGTCTCACTGGCGGAGGAGTGTAGGCGAGAGTTTTTCCATTCTTTTGGTGCCTTCCCTGCACTCATCATAGATGTCGTCTTTATCTCTCTGCGTGTCACGGTTGCAGCCTCCTCACTGTCCGCCTTCTTTCTTTACTTCGTGTCTTCGTCACAAGCACCGGAGCCCAACCGTTCTTTTCAAACGGCCGCATTCCCCATTTCTCCTTTTTTTATTTTAGGCTTGTCTCCGTTTTCCACTGCTGTTTTTTCGGCTCTTCAGCTTCGAGCGCGGCGATGCCTTCCAATGATTTCGGCTGCGACCTTCTTCGCTGGGCTTCGTGCCTTACCGCCGACGGAGAGGCGCGCGACGACCCTCGAAAGGACGCACGACGCTGACTTAGCTTACCTCTACTTTGCGCTCCGCGAGGCGATTCATTTGGTTGAGTCCTGTTCGGACAACTCAGCTCGCGTCCTCTCTGCTCCTCCGCATTCGCCGGTACCCGCGGACCTGGGGCTCGCCTTCAGTCGCCCGCCTCATCAGGCCCCGGCGAACGGCCTGTGTGCTCGTGCGGATCCGGCGTCGAGGCGACGATCCTCCCGCTTCGTGCATGCAGGGAAACGGGAGCATCGGAGGAACGGTGGGGGTTTCGCCTACGAGGAGGCGAGAGCCAGGGAGTTCTCACGGAGAAGAAGCAGCGGGGACCGAATTACTCTCCGGAGTCTCTCTCCCGGGCTTGCTGCCCTTCCGGACTCCGACGGCAGAGACAGCGACTACGGAAAGGAACATATGGGGGAGAAGAAACCTGTTTTGTCCCCTCGACCGGGAAGCAAGGAAGGACAGAAGAGTTGCGAAGACAGCCGCAGCAACGACCCGACGAGGAGCCGGAGCGCGTCGCCTCCGCAGCGCCCCACCCCACACGCCGACTCCTGCGGGCCTGAGGCAAGGCCCCGGCGTCCCGGCGCGCGCCGGAGACAGGAGACTCGTGCCGCGAAGCCGCCTAGCGAGCTCCTGCGAGGACCCACAGGGCGCTGGATTTGGGGCCGCCTGGGGCTGCGTGAGGAGGCCGCCGGAGCGCGGTCCGCGTTCGTCTCAGTGCCGAAATCGCTTCGACAAAGGAGGAGGACGCTCAAAGACAGCGTGCTTCTCCTCGACGACGTTGGAGCCTCAGACCGCTCACCCTTCCTGTCGCCGGCAGTAGAGCGCGGCACCTCCAGCGGATCCCGGGGACTCGCGGCTCTGACCTCGCCTGGACCGTCGCCGACAGGCGCAACGGGGCCTGGGGGGAGTTCGCTCGCGTGCACGGGGAGCACCGGATTAATTGGAGGTTCTCACTCTGAGGGTGTGAAAATGTCGCCAGACAGGGGCGGTGCCCCAGGCATTCATGCGTCAAATGGCCAGCCTGCCAGTCTTCTCCAGTTTGCCCAGAAACGCCTGGAGGCCTGCCTCACGCGACTCAGCGACTTGATTGGATGCGTGCGAAGAATCTCCTACCGCGTCGTTCTTCTTCTTCACCTCTGCAGTCTGTGCTTCACTGCAGCCACGCGAGGCGAGTTCGCAGACGGCTCAGAATGCAAGGGTGGAGGAAGAAGAACCTGGGGAGGCTCCTGCGAGAAACAGTTCGTCGTCCCCCCGAACGTCCTCCTCTCTCTCGTCATGCTGATTCGGTAGGTGGAACTGGGTTCTGGAAAGGGGCCGAGGCCTCCGCGGGAAGACCCCGAGGATATAGAGGCTTCAAGCGTGCCCGACCGAGGTTGGCGGCGACTTTGGATGGTTGAAACGGCAATGGTATTCCGCCAGAGGGCGTTAGACGTATTCACTAGGCACGTATACGGGTAGGTGACCATGCAGCGTTTAGGTTTTTCACCCAGGCAGTGAGGAGAACAAGAGCGAGACATGCCAGTACAGAGAGAAGGGATGAGAGAGACAGGTGCAGAGAGAAGGAGAGAGGAAGCGGGAGAGTACGACGAGGAGCAGATGGATTGGATAGGATATACATCTCGTTCGATATCATCGCGCAACCCGCTATGTGGATGCCTGGCTTTCTGGCGGTACTCCTCCTGACCGTCTTCTTGCAGGGCCCACCTGGAACGTCTGAGTGCGGAAGTCGGGGAGCAACACGGAGACACCATTCGCATCGGTGGAGACTCGAGAACTGTGCGGTCTCATGGGAGACTCGGAGGCCGCGACTTCCTCCAGTCCTCGAACGAACACAAAAACGGGGTGCTGCTGTTCCTTCGAGCTCTGGATCTTTTTACGCACGTGAGATTGCATGCCTATTGTCACCAGTTTCGTCAGAGGCACTTGTGTCACTAGAGCAAGCAGCGCAGGGCATCGTGGAAGGCGAGAAGTCGAAAACGAAGACCGCTTCAAAGGCCAGAGAAGGTCTACGCGAAGCACTGCCTAGGGATGAGCATAAAAAAAAAGACAGGGGACGTACAGTATCGTGTTGAAAAGAGTGTAGCCACGTTTATCCTTGTAGGTTCAACCCCATTGTGCGCGGAGGACCGTTGCCTTGTGTATTCGTCGTCACTTCTGTCTGTTTGTTTTTTCCATTTATCTATTTGAATCTGTCTGTCTCTTTGCTTTATTTACACATGCCTTTGACAGTCGTTGTCTGCGGACTCATGTCTGCGTCTGTGTGTCTTCTATGCCGTTCTCTCTCTGTCAAGACATTTACAACGTGTATTGTCGTGTACATGCCGATAACCATTCTGTAGAGTGATGAACACGGTGGTCGGGCCTTGGCATCGCCATTGCCTCTGCATGTGTGGCACACTGATTTTTCAATTTCTGTTTCTCAGGAGCTCCTGGTGCGAGGCCAGTTATGCCTGCAGCAGTTTTTCGACGGGGCAGCGTTGTGCTCTGTCTCTCTGAACGACTTGCCAGCAATTCCTGGTGCCTCTGAAACGAGAGACAGCGGTTCACGGCACTGTCAGCCGCTGACGTCTCGCGCCCTCGGCGCGACGCCGTTCCCCGTCTTTCTCCTCAACTGTGTCTCTTCTTGCCCTTCTTCCTCAGAGCGGTTCTCACCCCACCCGGTCTCCCCGCAGAGCAGGGCAGACGCCGGCCTTCGGGAGCGAGAGAGCAGAGGAGACAGTCCACTTTTCTCAGCTTCGTCTGCGTCTCTGCCCTTGCAGAGTTCCTCGCGTCAGCGGAAAGATGAGGACGAAGGCAAGGGGGTTTCGCCTTCTGTCGTTTTGTGTCCTGACTGGCTGCTCTGGTGTCGCTGCATCGGTGCGGTGGTGACGCTACCGTCGTCTGCGCTCCCACAACTGGCTTCCGGTGCAGACGCTTCTGTGTCCTTGCCGCGTCGGCTCTCGACTTCCTCCTGCGCAGGAGACGCCTCCAGTGAGGAGGACAGACATGCGGCGAGTGAGGAGGAAGCGGCGCGCGGGGGGAGGGTATCCAGGCGACGGGAGGCCGCAGCGGAGGCCCAGAGACGAGAGACGAGTGAGGCCAGAGAGCGAGGAGAAGCTTCGGGGCAACGAACACGACTGGGACGCAGGGGTACAAGAGGGGGAAGTCTCCCTAACCACAGCTTGGCCGACCTGAGTCCTGAACAACGAGAAAGAAGTTTTTGCTTAATGGGGTCAAGAGAAAGAGTTCACTCAGGTACATCGCTCTCAAGATTGACAACCCCCTTTCTGTCGAGAGCGACGGGACAAGAGGAGACAAGACTCTCGCTGAAAGCAAATCCTTTCATCTTTCACCTCCTCTCCTCGCCGCCGCTCCTGGTTGCCAGGACTCTCCAACTCAACGATTTCACCTTCTGCGAGTAAGAGATGTTCAGCGGTGTGTGCTTCGGATGCCAACTACGTATGGCTGTGCGTGGTAGGATGAGGTATCTTACCAGCTACAGGTACCTCACCGCATCTGCAAAACGTTGCGTCTGTAGCGGCGGACGGGAAGAGCATGGTCCATGCGAAACAGCTGCGCCTTTCGACGGTGGGCGTCGCCGTTACTCTGTAGTGACAGCACACGCATACTCCGCAGCCGCGACGAAACGCAGCAACCGACTAAGATAATGCACGCCTTCTGTCCGTAGATCTATCGTCCTCGATTTGTTTCAGCATGCAGGCATCTGTCTGAGCGTCTGTGCGCGCAGCGGCATCCCCTTTATTTATGCGTATGATACTATCAACTGTTTACTGTCTCAGGATCCAGGCCCGCATGCATCTGCGCCTAAGAATTGCCTGTGCATGCATGCACACACACATACATGCATCCACATATTGAGCTGTATGTGTCTGAGTGTGGGTGTTTGCCCGGTTTACATCCCGGTGAAATGGTTTGTTTCCAATTTCCACTATTAATTGTTTGTGTTCAGTCGTCTGATGCGATACTTCGACCTGCCGCCGAGCATCAAAGCGGCAGTCGCTGTCGCACGCGCCTTTGCGCAACTGAGGACTGTTTTGGGTTCCGAGGCAGCACGGAAAAGCGTTGGCGAAAGTGCAAGAGAAATTCAGACAGACATTCGTGAGGCAGTAGACAGAACCGTTCGGAACATGAGCAGGTAAGGTCGTCCTTACGCCATCCTGGCCAGGGTGCAAGCATCTAGAAAATTTGCCGCCTGCTTTTTACCTCTTTCCTTCTGTGTGTGCGTGTGAGAATCCATTTACATATATGTGAATATATGCATATCCATCTCCCTCTGCATGTTGATATGAGACTCTCCACGTGCAAGTTCAGAAAGACATGCAGATGAGCAGAACGATGCGCCGTGATTGCGTTGATGTTGGTCACACGTTTGTAGATGTTATCGACGCATTCGATTCCATTTATGTGCAGTTTTAGGCAAGATGGTTCGAGACGTGGACGGATTTGTATGCAGCGTGACTCTGTGTTGTATCGGCCGTACATCGAACGCGCCCCGCCGCTTTCTACCGGCCGTCGTTTCCCACAGTCCATTTATTCCCTTTTGCGTGCATGGCTTTTCTGTGTTCTGAAAGCGACGTACGCCTTTCGCCTTGTTGCGGTGAGTTCTTTGTCTCTGTTCAGAGCCCTCCAGACAACCTCAGAGCTGTCTCCTTCCACCCTGACTCAACCCCTGGACCTCGGCCAGCGCCTGTCTCCGTCGCCGTGGGCCTTTTACCCGAATTCCCCTCCCTCTTTCGCGACTTGTATGGGCGCCGAGTCCGGCGCGTCTGTCCCCTTTGCAGCGTCAACAGTCTCTTCGTTTTCACTTTCTCTCCACGACTTCTCCTTCCTGCTTCTCTCTCTGCGACCCCTGCTCCTTCCCCTCTACGCGTACGTCGACGCCGCGGTCTCCTGCGCCCTGTCGCCGCCTTCCTGTCTTCTTCTGCTGAGGAGTGCCCTCGATGCCCTCGAGGCGGAGCCTGCTGAAGGCGAAGAAGGTCTGTGGATCTCGCTGGGATCCGCCGACATCGATGAGAAGCAGCGCCAAAGACGCGTCGAGGAGAGGCCTCGGTTGGAGCGTGTTCCACCGGCGTTGGCTGTTTTTTTTCGAACTTTTGTCGACAGGTAAAGTCGGTGAACGACGCTTGGCTGAATTCCTCTCTGTAGGCTCCTGATACAATGCGTTTAAGTAGGCGGGGCCGCTACCCGACGCGCCAAGCGCGGGGCAGACGCTGGCGATTCGCGGCGCGCACGCGAGAGAGAAGGGAAGGGATTTCAGCAGGCGCAGAGCCTCTGAGGGTTGCTGCCACACGGCACACGCGGTGTCGCAGCGACAGAGAGAGAGACCTTGAAAAAGAGAAAGACGCGAGAAACGGAGGTGATCCATCCACTCCAACGAGAACAGGGAGAGAAGACCGAACCCCCTCGTGTCGCGGCTCCTCAGCCGATTTCCCCTGCAAAAAGCATCTGCCCGCCTGCCCGTCTGAGTGGTGTGTTCATTGCCCGCTGTTCCTTTTCTTCGCCTTCGGTCTTCGTTGTCCTGCTTCGGTCCCCTCATCGCGTCTTCGTGCTCGCCATATGCTGCCCACTCTGGCGTTCTTGGTTGCGGTGGTTTCTCCGGTAGCGACGCCCGTCGAACGCACTTGCTTCTGCGTCTCCGTCTTTGACTCACAGTCCTGCTTTGGTTCTCTGTCCTCTTCAGACTGTCTGTGCTGTTGGAGGCGAGGAATCAAACCCCGGCGTCTTGTCGGCCTCTGGCAGGTGTGCTGCTCGACGTCGAGGCGTTGCCGACAGAACCGGCACTCCTTCGCTCGCACCTGTATTCTCTCCAGAAGCAGAAAACCGCCGTCGCCGCGCTCGTCGAGGCCCTACAGTTCATCAAGGAGGAGACACATGCCCTTCGTTCGCTTCACTCTGCCCGCCAGTTCCTCGGCACTGCTGTGAACATCCTGAGTGCAGAGTCCGGTCCCGAGCGCCGCCCTCCACAGCGGGAAGGCGAGACGGCCGCGCGCGACGCGAAGCGAGGAAAGCTGCCAAGTGCCTCGTCAAAAAAGACAGACTCAGCTGGCCTAGAACCTGTCGCAAATGGAGACGTCTCTCCGTCTTCTTCATGTTCGTCGTCTTCTTTATCTTCTTCGTCTCCCTCTTCACCTTCAGCTTCATCTCCTGCGTCACCATCAACTTCGTCTTCCTGTTCGTCTTCGTCTGCTTCGTCTTCGTCTGCTTCGTCTTCGTCTGCTTCGTCTTCGTCTGCTTCTTCGTCCTCCTCGTGTTTAGATGACGGCGCTCGAGTCTCACAGGCTGCTGCTGGCTCAGCTGCCCAGAGAGGAGGAGGGCATGCAGCGGCCACTAGTGAGGCGCGAGTGGAGCCTTTGGGGGCTGCAGGTTCCTCGGGAGCCGGAGGAGGTTTTTCGAGTCCTCCAGGAATTGCGGACGTCTCTCCGACTCGGGGACGGGCGTCTGCCAAGTACCTTCTTCATTTCCTCGAATATCTCAGTCGAATTGTTCAGCTGACGGAAGCTGCGACTCAGAAGTTTCTGAGGAGGGCGACGAGACCCGCCAACACGGCTCTTCTCCCCGACGCCTGCCGATGCTGTGGCCTCACAGACGGCTGCTTTTACAAAGCCTGGAATCGCGCGCCGTCGGTCTCTCCCTGGGTCTGTCGCGTTCTTTCTACGCCTTCTCATGGACCTTCATCTAGAGCGGGGGCTTCGCCGCGTCGGCTGCTCCCTTCTGGAACTGCATGCAGGGGGACACCCGAGAAAGAATTCCTCTCGCTTTCGGACGAGACGCGTAGTTCGGAGTATGACCTGTTCGAGGTTCTTTTCGACCATCCAGAGTCGACCATAGCGCGCGTCCTTTTCGAGTTGAGAGGCCGCAAGGAGGCTCAGCGTCTTGCCGCTCTCATGGACGTCGATCTCGTGAGTGTCTTGGTGCAGGGCGCGACTCCTCTCCATCGTTTTTTCCTTCAGGGATTTCTCTCCACTCCGAGCACCTGCTTGGAGGCAGCAAACGATTTTTCTCCAGGTTCGTGGAACGGCGAAACGCCTCCGGATTTGCCCTTGAGATTGGAGGGTCGCGGGGAAGCAGAGCACGGTAACGGGTCTCCTCGAGTTCTGGCGGCTTCAGACACAGAGGCCAGCAGGCTTTCTGAGCCTTCGAGCGTCTCTCTGCCTTCCACGTCGGACCAGTCTCCGGCTCTCGCTCCCTCGTCGGGCCTGTCTCGGAGCCTGGCCACCCACACCACAGCTGGGAGGTCGCATGCGTCGCGATCCGCCCACTACGTCCTGTCGATGCACACGACGCTCTTGCTGGCGGAGCTGGAGCAGCCTCTGAAAAACGCGAAGTCCGCGGACGTCTGTCTCCTCGCGGCTCTCGCCTGTCTCGAGAGACTCACCGAGCGCTGGCCCTCCAGAAGCTTCTACCAAGCCAGCTTGGAAATCATCGGAGATACAGCTTTTCTTCCGCTCCGCCGGTGGATCGAGGAACGCATGCGGTACTGGGACGCGATATGCGACTCCGCCGCTGGCGCCAGAGACTTGAGGGAGACAGGGCGACAGGGAGACCTCCAAGGAGAAACGAACCGCACGCCGGGGAAACGGGAGACAGACGCAGAGAGCGAGGCGGCAGGGCGGCGGAGCGAAGAGGCCAAACACCGGGTGCCGAACGAAAACAGAGCACGCAGAGACACAGAGGAATTCGAAACGCTCGGATATATTGAAACTCAAGGATGGTCACCTGAACAACTCCAAACGCTTCCTCCACAACTCAGGGTAAACCGTCGAGCAATGAACCAGACTGTGAACGCATATGAATATATATATATATATATATATATATATATGAGACAACGTGCATGCGTGAACATGCAGATGTGTCTGCACGAGCCTATAGAGTTTTATTCAGATGGAGATATACATATGAATATCAGGATATCAGCATTTGTGGTTTCGGGAAGACGCATGAATCTCGTGATTTCAAGTTGAGATCGTTGCTTGGTGGTCGCCGGTCGTGTCTTCGCCCCCTCTCTTGTCCTTGGTTCTCTGTGATTCTCTGGCTTTGAGTTGAAAGGCTTCTCTCTTTTGTCACATTCCGATTGTCAATGTCAACATGAGTGTTTCGATATTTTGGACGATCTACCACTCTCTTGACATTTCTTTTCCTGCATCGCTCCCGGCGTCGTGCAGCTGTAGCAGCGAGTCCGGATGTGCATGCAGGATTGCAATTAATATGTTTGTTTCCGTGCTTTTACATGCGCAATATGCGTTCCTTCGAGCCTTCACCGTGTGGGTTTCAATCAGGGGCTTCTCCTCGCTGTGGCAGACGACCTGGAGGCAACCACCGAAGCATGCGCGCGGCTTCAGGCGACGACCCTCATGCGCCGCGGCCTCGTTCAGTCTGCCCTGCGGCTTGTTGACCAGACTCTTCCTGCAGGAGATCCCCTCCAGAAACGCCTTCTCCGACATCTGCTTCACAGTCACCTTCCCAGATCACCAGCGCTTCCTTCTTTCCTTTCTTCTTCGTCTCGTTCTCAGTCCTCTTCGTCTCCGCCTGTGTTTTCTCCGGGCCTGCCTGTTTTGGGACACCATGCTGGCCTGCCGAGTGCAGCCGCTTCCGTCTTCCATCTGTGTGCAGAAAAGCAAGAATCCGTTTCCTCGGGAGACACCCCCGAGAGGTTAGACGCGAAGGTTTCCAGAGGCGCTGGGATGGAGGCACAGACGCATGACGTCACTGTCTTCCACACCGGTGAGTCTCAAGACTATCTGCCGTTGCCTGGCTGCATCGTGAGGGAGGAGGACCCTGTCGCTGCGACAGAGTCTGCTCTGGCACTGTATTTCTCCTGGGAGGTCCACACGGCTCAAGAAACTCTCACTTGTTGCTTGCACCGTTTGAGAGCCGAGGCAGAGACTCTGCCTGTGACAAGGAAGCGAAAGGGAGTTCGAAAGCCGGCGGCGACCAGCGACGAGCATGACGCAACGCAGGAGGACTCGCGGGACACCGCCTCTGCAGACAACGAGATGCACGAGGAAAGAAAGAGTTCGGAGGGTCTTTTCTCTCGCGAGGACAACCGCGACGACGTCGATGGCAGGCGCGGCAGTGAGGGACATGGGTGGGAACTGGAGTTTCCAAACGAGTCAGGAAGTCGACTCTCTGGAGGGACATCTTGCACCGTGGACGACGGAGGAAGCCAGGCCTTCCACGGTAATGCGCATCTGGCCTCCCCGGAAGAAAACGTTGGCACTGAAAATGGCATCGACGGAAACTCCTCGTCTGCCGTAGGCTTTTCGCCGGTGACCGCTCGGCTTGAAGGGCAGGGCGAGGGAGAATCCGCCGTGTATGAAGACCGGAAGTTGACGAGTCGCCGAAGAAGAACCGAGCAACTGATTTCGAAGGTGCAACAAGTTCTGCAGCAAATCGACGCCTACCGACAGGCTGTCGAGGTCTGTGGAGACCAGTGGCGCGTCTGGCAGGACGTAGGAAATATGTGCCGATCCCCTCAAGGAGTTGCAGAAGTCATTCGTGTTCTTCTTCAGCACAACGGCCATGGCCTCGCCCGTACCGTTGCAGAGGTGAATCTGGAATGAAAAAGTTGTCGCTTCTCCGAAGTTCGTGGTCACCGCGTGCGGGTCTTCCATGGGGTTTGAGTGTCTCTGAAGTCTGCTTCTCGCACACTGCCGGAACTCTAATGGAGGAAACAGAGACAGTGCCTAGCTGACGGTGTGTACGAAACCGGTTTCAAGTCAACGCTCTACGAGGCGCCGCCGCGGAGGTTTCGTCCACTGGGAGTCAGATGTTTCCTTTTCGATTCTGTCTCCTCGAAGGTCATATGGTGTGTTCCATTTCGAGACTGGTGTTGCAAGTCCTTCGGTGATTCGTCTCCAGACCGTTGGTGGCTTCTTCTTCTAGACTGGTTTCCGTGTCTTCCTTGTTTTCATCTTCTTCAGCTGTTCACTCCCCTGGATCCCTCGTTGTTGGCGTCGATTCACTTGTCCTACCTACTGCACGTCTTCACCGAATGCGACGACCAGACGACGGCGGTGAACACTCTCCTTTCACACCCTCCGAGGGAAGCCGTGGGGTTTGCATTCAAGCTCCTCCGTTTCTCCAACAAGATTTCAGATCGTCTCCTTCTCTGCTCCGTTTTACTTTCTCACCTCGACCTGGGACTGACGGAGAAAGAACGCGAAGAGGCTCTCACGCTGACAGCCTCCCTCCAGCTTCTACAGGCCGTCTTAAGCCGCGTGGAGCCCCACCATGAACGCGTGCTTCTCCAACCTCGGCTTATAGTCGAGTCGCTCCTGATGAACGCAAGATGTGATGTCCTCGTGCCCTTCTTCCAGTCGTGGCCGGACCTGCGGGACGATGGCCTCATCGTTACTTACGCCAGAAAGGCCCTGTGTCTCCACCCACCTGCCTGCCCGACCCCAGAGTCTCCTTGCTGCACGTCCGGTATGGCGGGTGTGTCTCCGTTTTTCGCGCAGACTCGCGGGCTGGAAGTCGGAGACAACGTGGAAGAAGGAGAAAAGAAAAAGCTTGCGAGAGTCATCTGGGAGCCAGAACGAGGGACCCTTCACATGAGTAGCTCTGACAGAAATGGAAAAAAAGGCTCTCGTGCGCGAGGAACCGAGTCAGAAGGCGAAGAGATCCTGAGCGCTGCCGCGGCTCCGAGACGAAGCGCCAGTCTTTCTCAGGACTCTCAGACCTCTTTTGGGGAGACGGTCTCGGCGCCTGTGTCTCTCCTGCCGGGCAGCTCGAGGCCGTTGTCTCCTGCGAGTGTGTCCGCAGATTCGAAGCTCGCTGAGAGCCCGGACCAACGGGGCAGAGACCTTCCGCCTTTCCGCTCTCCGGGGATAGGTGGAAAGTGGAGTCTGACGGGAGACAGTTCGCGTGATGAGGCGATTCGCAGGGCCCACTCCTTCGGACCTGTCCCGTGTCTGGGGACTGCCCTTCAGTTGCTCGACCTCTGCAACGCCCACTCTGTCGTGAATGCGGAAGCTTGTCTCCAGATCTGTGATGACCTGTCTCTTCGCCTCTACGCTTCTGTCCCCGTCCACCCTGTTGCATCTCACCAGGTGCCTATCGCGCACCTGCCTTCCGATGCGGCGCCTCTGCGAGGACTCGCTCCGGACCTGCCTCAAGGTTCTCGCGGCGAAGGCAGAGGAGTCGAGACAGGAGGAAAACGCCCACTGTCACCCCACCTCTCGTCGCTGGGGGCGGCACCTACGCTCTCTTCTACGGGGCCTGAGCCGCAGGGCAGAGAGGGCGAGTGCGCGGATTGGCAGTGCGAGAAATATGGTGGCGAAAAAGAAGAGGGGCGGCGAAACGGAAATCGAGGAGAGCCCCGCGAGGGCCAGGATCGAGGAATTCAACGGAGTGTGGGGTCTGGAATCGGTGGATCCTCGCAGGGAGGCCAGGCGCGGGAAGAGAGCGGAGAACGGAGACAGGAGACGAACGGCGTCCCTCACTCACTGGTGGTCCCCACAGTGTGTAGAGAACCTTCTCCCGGCGAGGGCCTCGGCGTCGTGAAATGTGGAGGGACGTCCAGTCCCACCCCTGCATGTGGCGTCCCTGGAGACAGATCGAACGTGACCCCCCAAGGATATTCGCAGCTCGCATCGCCCGTTGCAGGCAAGCCGACAGGGTCGCATTTTTTCTCGCCCTTCAACTGCTTCGGCGCCGTCAGTCCCTCGCGGTCAACTTTCAAAGAAGTCCAGTCCTACGCCCAGCGCTCCCGCACGGTGCGTTGCGTCTCCTTTCTCCCCGGGTGTCTCCTCCGGCCTACCGTGGACCTGCCGAACTTCCCCGGCTCCTCGCGTTCGATGCCGCTCCCGGAAACCCCCAGAGGCCGCGAAGTCCCGACGGTGAAGCACCACTCCGGACCGACCCCACAGGGTCCCGTCGCCGTGGCGGCCCGTGCTGCGGGCGACGCTAAACGAAATCGCATCGTCTCGAGCAACCTCGGTTCGCACTTCTCTTCCGTTTCCTCTTTCCGCTCCGGAGGTGCGGGGGTCTCTCAGCTCGTCTCGCTGATTCTCCGCCTTCTCCACTTTTGCCGCCTCAAATTCGCCCATGCAGTCCCCGCCGTCACGGCGCCGGTTCTCCTGGGCCAAGAACTTCTGCCCTTCCTCGTGCGCCTGCGCGAACGCACAGGCCGTGAATTTTCGCTACTCAGTTTGATGCTCCTCGACAAAGGCAAGCATCTCCGAGACTCGCTGATCCGAGCAGATCAGCTCGGCCTCGCCAACGACC